>NW_028142143.1:0-165133 GCF_055691185.1 Crinia signifera
GTCGATAGTGGGGTATGAAAAGTTATACGCGTCCCTCGCGGGGTTCGCGTTGATAGTGGGGGGGCATTTAACATTGTAAAGACCCATCAGGGTGCTTGTACAATAAAAAATCGTATACCATCGCATTGTATGCCATACAATTTTACAACATCGCGTCACATTGCATCGCATACCATCGTATACCTTATTTAGTCTTATGGTATACGATGCGATGGGCGCCGTGCTAGGAAACAAGTACCCAATATTCACTTCATTTTACTCATTAAGGTCCCTCGGGATGAGGGTGTCCAGAGTTAAAAACAATTCAGCCATATACTTGATTTCGTGGATCGGCATGAGAAATCGGAGACTGAACCTGCTGAACAAAATATAAATTGAATTTGCTGCCATCAGTGTACATTGTGGCTGCTTTTTGGCAGTTGCGATATATCGGAACGGATTTCCTGTGATCTCCCCCCAGCAGCCCTTCCGTACTATTTTCACAAATGGACATATACAGACATATTATGTAACAGAATATATATATATATATATATATATATATATATATAGAAATCCAAATCTGCAGGCACTCTTTATCAGAAACAAAAACTTGCCCACAGTGCCAAATACCAATCATGTATCAGTCCAAATTCCCATCAGGAACAAACAGGCACTCAGAAGACGTTTTTAGCATGCAAAAAAGAAATTGTATTAGGGCCCTAATACAATTTCTTTTTTGCATCCTAAAAACGTCTCCTGAGTGCCTGTTTGTTCCTGAAGGGAATTTGGAAAAATATAAGTACACACACATAAGTAAAGACTAACTCATTTGAATAAGTAATTCATTTACCTGGATTCTGGAGAATACTATAGGTCAGAAAGCTGGACATGGTTGAGAGGAGGGACCAGCCTGGAAAACATCTCCTCCCATTGATGGCTGGTCCAAGCAAAGGTTCCAGACAAATTTTGGCTAAAATGGGCTATCAATTATCCTCAGGGACTACACTTTCACTATATTTAAGGGAGGGTATTTGATGAGTGTCCCGAATACTCGGATAGAACCGCCCCCATACTCAGCCACCACCGAACTCAGCCCTGTTGCAGATCTCACTCTGCATGTGTCCCGGCCTGATCGCAATCCTGCACATCGATCGCACACAGAGCATACCTCCAGACCCGATTTCATTGGTACTGTCCCCTATTTGGAGACTGAACCGCAGTTGGTGTGGAGCAGGAAATCACATTGGTGATCGCTGAAGAGATGCCTGTGCTCAGCATCTCTTCACTACAGGCAGAAGAACAGGGAGCAGGACGGCCATCGACCATCGATGATTTAAAATCATCGATGGTTTATGGCAAATACTTTGCCATCGGAGAACCAGATGGTTTGCTTTTTTGTTTGTTTGTTTCAAAGTGCCGGGGCACAGATGAAAGCCCCGTCCTTGTGTTTTGATTGGCCCACAGGCCAATCAGTGAAACACAATGATGACCATCGATAGTTAAAAATACTGATAGTCATTCATTGCATATTTTAACACTATCAATGACCAGTTGAACTATTGGCATCGATGGCCATCCCTTTCTCCAGGGAGAGAGCTCGGGGCTTGCCTAGCCCTGGTCTCTATTCTAAGAGAGTACTGGGAACACCCCCAAAAATTATAAAAACAGGCGGTCGTAGCAGTATGCCATGCCCCTTTACCCGATGCTCCCCCATTTAGCCCCGCCTCTCTCCACGTCCCGATTTTAACATTAGCAATGTTGGGAGCTATGCACTGTGTGTGTGATCACCTGGGGGGCACAATCTAACATACCCCGGGGCCAGCCCTCAACCAACAGCCGCGACACTGGGGACAGCTCTGCCTCTCTCTCCTATTTGGCAGCGGCCGCCCACAACCCCGCGGAGGCAGTATCAGTGGGGGGTACTTGCTACCTCTGCTTCCACTCCCTCACCGTGCTGGGCCATATGCTGGCAGGCAATGGCTGTATAATCCTCCTGAAGGGGGAAAGTTGGGACAACCTCACACGACCGCCTCCAGCGCATCGATCTCTCATCCCAACCGTCGTCCGCGCGCTGTCACGTGACAAAAACACATGATTGATGACGTCAAGCAATTGCCGCGAGGGACCCGCCTCCCCAGCACTTAGGGGCGGGGCTTACTGACGTAAGTGTGGTGCGCGGGGCGAGCGAGCACAGGCCCGTGTGAGTGTACTTGAACAAGTGATGAGTAGCTCCCTCCCCCCCTGCCATTTACTAAATATATTTATTATTATGAGTATTGTATCCCGCACTGCCGCCGGGTACCGACTGTAGGGACAGGGGAAAAGAGTGGGGTTGGGACTGAAAGGGAGCTGCCTCCGCTGACAGGTAGCTGCTGGCAGCGTAGTGCTAGAGAGAGCTGCCACGACAGAGGAGTAGGGATGGCCATCGACCATCGATGATTCGAAATCATCGATGGTTCATGGCCGATGACGAATACTTTTGCCATCGATGGGGGAGAACCAGATGGTTTCCCTCCATCGATGGAACAGCAAAACGATGTTTTGCTTTTTTTTTTTTTTTTTTCAAAGTGCCGGGACACGGAGCATAGCTCCGCCCCCCGACACCCGCGAAGCCCCCCCCCATGTTTTGATTGGCCCGAAGGCCAATCAAACACAATGGATGACCATCGATATGTAAAAATATTGATGGTCATCCATTGCATAGTTTAGCACTATCGATGGCCAGTTGCAGAATTGCCATCGATGGCAATGGCAACGATGGCCATCCCTACAGAGGAGTGCAGGTACACCCAGGGCATGATGGGAAAATTGGCAAAACCTGAAGGGGATCTAGACACTACCCTTTCCCATCAATCCTAGTGCCCCCCTATATATCCACCCAGGGCTGGCCCTACCTTTACACGGAGTACACAGTTTACAAAAGTAATCAAGGGGGCCTTACTCGGCTGATGCTCTCGGTAACAGGGACAGCCGCCGCCAGCTGGGCTGGACAGAGACCAGTGTGAACTGTCCTCAGAGCAGGTCAATCGGAGCTCGCAGTCCGGCAGCCAATCAGGAGCAACCAATTGGCTCGCAAGTTGGTTGGAGATTTCAAATGGCTGCGGACAGCCGGGCATCCTACCACTCTCTGCCATTATCAATCCTGCCTGGCAGCATTTTACTTCTCCTTGACAACGAGCATTCAACTACCCTGTGGCAATGAGCATGTAATCCCCCTTGGCAAAGAGCCTGAAACCCACTTGACTTCACTAATATTAGATATTCACATTACCAGTTACTGTATGTAGGTTGTCGATACTGTGGGACACCTTTACTGTCTCAGTATTACGACATATTCATCACCTTTAATATGATAGGGATGGGACATTGAAAGAAAATATCAGTTAAATTATGTTTTTCAACATTGGTTAGAAAACATAATTTAGACCTAAACATTGGTACTTTATTGCAGCAAATCACAGCAGCTCGCAATCTGCTGTTTTTAAATATTTTTAAGGTACTTCCTCATCTATGCGGCCACCGCTTACACCAGTTACCATACCTCCCAACTGTTACGATTACAGCGGGACAGTCCCGATTTTGGGGTCCTGTCCCGCTGTCCCACCCGCGGCAGGCATTGTCCCGCTGCAGGGGGTGGCAGTTGGGAGACCCCCCAATCTAATAGAATAGACGCTGTGTGCATGCACACAGCGTCTATTCTCGTATGAAAATGAGGTTGCGGCTAATTAGCATAAGCCGCACCTTCATTTGCATACGCCACGCCCCCCTTTCGGGCGCTTGTCCCTATTTCATCAGCACAGAAGTTGGGAGGTATGAGTTACGTTAGCCGCTACGTGAATCGCGATTGTCCCCTCACGATTGCTCACCACGCTTCAGGCTCGGTGGCTCGCTCTGCTTCGCTCGCCACAACATTACTAAAGGTAATAGATGGTGGCGTGGACTCCGAAAATTACCCTCGCGGCTCGCCGTATGCTACATAAGTTCCATAGCGTAAGCGGTGGCCGCAAAGATGAGGAAGTAGCATTTTTAACTTGATTTAGAACAGTAAAGGCCCATACACACTCGAAGATTTTCATTTCAAAAGACTTTGCCAAAATCTTTGATAGATATGTCTGTCACCAAAGTAGTGCGTACACACTGAGCTATTTTCCCCCAAGAGCAAGAGATTTTCAGGAGGTGGAAGACTTTGCTGAAAATCTTTCATATAAAATGCTATTAACATAATGGGCGGGGTTTGAATTCCAAGGGTGGAAGCAGGGGCCATATTATTCTGTGTATTTCTGTAATTAGGGCCTGATTCAGAAGTGAACGCTGGGTTGCATATATTCGAAGGCGAGTGATCAGGTAAAAGCCACCCCACAAGGATCCGAAATCTCACCCATGTGAACGGCAGCAATTTCATTTGCAGCCGAGAAAGTAGGGAGAAACCAGTCACCATTGAATGTTTTTCCCCTTGTTCACAGCGCCATGGAGGCCGCTGGCGACTTCCAATGGCCAGGGAACGCCTGCATTTTCTGGTGAACTCCCAGAATATGGCGGTGGCACCCTCCAATGGCCACTGCTGTCAATCAGACAGCAAACGGGCAGAGATCAATCACAGGTGTTCACTGCCTGTGATCGCAAAAAGGGCTTGATCCACACGTGCGCATGCGACAACAATGTATGCGTTACCACCGCAATATACATTGGTGAGGCAGTGGCGGCGGTAACGCATACATTGCTGGCCTGCGCCTGCAATGCATGCGTTACTTACCGCCGACACTCCCCAACGCATACATTGCAGTGGTGCTGATATGTATATACAGTATATATTGTGAACATCTTCACATTGGTGGCGGTGGTGCAAAGAAAAAAAAATTATATATATATATATATATATATATATATATATATATATATATATATATATAGAATTGTTCATAGGTGAGGCACTCCAAATAGCAGGGAGAAGCGGTGCCCTCCGTGGTGTACACCTGCCGATGCAGGTGCTTGTATGCAGACGGGGGTGAGACGGTGGCACTCGCAATGTAACCAAAGAAAAACCAGGAGACAGAAGCTGTAAACTCCAACGTTTCAAACCACAGCGGGTTTTTTATCAAGGTGCATTAGACAAACAATACATGCACAACCACATACCTTTATGCAGGTCTCCGCCATTCACGCTCTCCCCCGGCGTCCCGCCCGGCGCTGTAATGTGACGTCATCGGAGAAGGCAGCCGACGGAGTCCGTGAAGGGCTTCACTAACCTGCAACACACAAAACAATGTAAACGCAAAAATCAATATACAACATAATCACCTGTAAATACGTGTAATACAGAGAGTGCATAAAGACTTATAATGCAAAAAAATATGTACAGGTTAAAAATGCAATCCACCCCCAGGTCACCTGACCTGGCGCTGTCAAACGCTAGATGTGGACGCATAACAAACAAAACCCATTAAGAAAAATAGTGCCAGTGCATCTATGGGTCCCTACAGGATCTAGAATAGGACAGCTCTGGTCCTAAAGGGGGACTTGTCTAATATGAAAAAAATGCCCCTGTATCATACCTCATTAGAGGAAAACTCCTGTACAAAATGAGGCTAACACCTGCAGCAAACTAATAAAAAATATGATGTGTGCACAAAAAGAATTATTTAATGTACACAAAACGCTGGCTTCTCCTAGCCAGCACATGAGTATGACGAAGACTGTGAAAAAATGCTTATAAAAAATAAGACATGCCAGAGTGCTCATTTAGCCCCCGTGGGGCAAGTGTGTCAAGGCGGAAAATCCAACGGCTCTCCGCCTGGCACAATTTGAGCCCCCTGTTCCCACCACGTTTGAGAGGGGGGATTTGTTCGAAAATCCTATATTTGAGGGAGGACAGTGTGTGGCGTGCCCTGGCAAAATGCAGGGCCACCGGTTGGTCACTTGTACCCGAGAGTAAGGCGTGTTTAATGGCTGAGCGATGACCTGCAGCCCTGTCTTTAAATGGCCTGATGGTTTTACCAACGTAGTGTTGGCCACACGGGTAGCTGATCAAATAAACAACGTAACTGGACGAACATGAGACTCTTTGACGGATTTTAAATGGTTTGCCCGAATACGGGTGATAAAAGGTGTCTCCTGTGGTCATGAAACCGCACGTTGTGCAGCCACTGCACTTGAAACATCCTACTTTTGGGGTGTTGAAAAAAGGTGTCCGGTCCAGCGCAAACAAAAGGATAAATTCATCTGGGTCAATTCTTTTCACCCCAAGAGTCACCTCATCAATAAAATGGCCAAATCTTATTGGCCAATCATCAAAACGGAACCATCTTTACGTTCCCTGAAAAACTCTCAACTCATGTGTGCCTACACTAGGGGAAAAAATCTTAAGGATTTCCTAGTAAAAAACGATGTGGTTGACACGGTGTCGACATCAGTCTCTCCTTTTTTCAACACCCCAAAAGTAGGATGTTTCAAGTGCAGTGGCTGCACAACGTGCGGTTTCATGACCACAGGAGACACCTTTTATCACCCGTATTCGGGCAAACCATTTAAAATCCGTCAAAGAGTCTCATGTTCGTCCAGTTACGTTGTTTATTTGATCAGCTGCCCGTGTGGCCAACACAACGTTGGTAAAACCATCAGGCCATTTAAAGACAGGGCTGCAGGTCATCGCTCAGCCATTAAACACGCCTTACTCTCGGGTACAAGTGACCAACCGGTGGCCCGGCATTTTGCCAGGGCACGCCACACACTGTCCTCCCTCAAATATAGGATTATCGAACAAATCCCCCCTCTCAAACGTGGTGGGAACAGGGGGCTCAAATTGTGCCAGGCGGAGAGCCGTTGGATTTTCCGCCTTGACACACTTGCCCCACGGGGGCTAAATGAGCACTCTGGCATGTCTTATTTTTTATAAGCATTTTTTCACAGTCTTCGTCATACTCATGTGCTGGCTAGGAGAAGCCAGCGTTTTGTGTACATTAAATAATTCTTTTTGTGCACACATATTTTTTATTAGTTTGCTGCAGGTGTTAGCCTCATTTTGTACAGGAGTTTTCCTCTAATGAGGTATGATACAGGGGCATTTTTTTCATATTAGACAAGTCCCCCTTTAGGACCAGAGCTGTCCTATTCTAGATCCTGTAGGGACCCATAGATGCACTGGCACTATTTTTCTTAATGGGTTTTGTTTGTTATGCGTCCACATCTAGCGTTTGACAGCGCCAGGTCAGGTGACCTGGGGGTGGATTGCATTTTTAACCTGTACATATTTTTTTGCATTATAAGTCTTTATGCACTCTCTGTATTACACGTATTTACAGGTGATTATGTTGTATATTGATTTTTGCGTTTACATTGTTGTTTTGTGTGTTGCAGGTTAGTGAAGCCCTTCACGGACTCCGTCGGCTGCCTTCTCCGATGACGTCACATTACAGCGCCGGGCGGGACGCCGGGGGAGAGCGTGAATGGCGGAGACCTGCATAAAGGTATGTGGTTGTGCATGTATTGTTTGTCTAATGCACCTCGATAAAAAACCCGCTGTGGTTTGAAACGTTGGAGTTTACAGCTTCTGTCTCCTGGTTTTTCTTTGGTTACATTGCGAGTGCCACCGTCTCACCCCCGTCTATATATATATATATATATATATATATATATATATATATATATATATATACACACACACATTATTAAATATATATGTATATATAATATATACGTATATATACTTATATATATATATATGTATACATATATACATATATATACACACACATATATATATATGTATAGGGCAGCCTCACATTGGTGACAGTGCGTCCCGTTTAAGATGTATACACATAGTGGGCTAACATGCTTTTATTGATAGTTTGCCTAGTTCTGGCGCTGCAGCTACCGCGGACCGGGGGAGCTGGAGGAGGACCCGTGAGTGCTGCTGCTGCGGCAATGTATCTTTTCTCTCCCCCTGCTCCGTATTGTCACGCCGCACGAAGCAGGGGGAGGCAGCGGGCGCCGGGAAGGGAGCCGGACCGGGTCCGTGAGTGACAGTGACAGTGGAGAAGGGGGAGGGAGATAGGCGGCGGTATAATGCTCCATAGTGAGCAGGGGGAGGCGGCGGGGCGGTCCGGGCTGAAAGTGGTTAATCTTTCAGCCCGGCCTTGCGTACACACATAGCGATGATGGATGGAAACCATCCATCATCGCTAGACATGCTGGTAAAACCAGCCGACGTGGGACCTCGTTAGCGATGATGCGGGAGCGCGCATCATCGCTAATCTATCATCTGTGGGTCATACACACTAGTCGATTTTCAGATGAAAATCGCTCAAAACAGCCGTTTTGAGCGATTTTCAGATGAAAATCGGCAAGTGTGTATGGGCCTTAAGAACAGGCTAATAACTTAAGTTGAACATAGAAAATAACAAAATAAACTGTACATACAATGCAACATAGAACATACTGTATGTTGAAAAACTGGCCTTATTGTGTTGCAATATAGGGGTATACTATACAGTACGTTTAATGTTATCACTTCCTCTTTAGTTAATCTTTTTTTTTCTCTTCTCTCTCAACTGAAGTCTGTATCATCACCATGCACAGGGTCATATGCACTAAGCTTCAAAAGTGAAAAAATGGAGGGTGATAAACCACCAACCAATCCGCTCCTGCCTGACATTTTTTAAACACAGCCTGTGACATGTCAGGTAGGAGCTGATGGCTGGTGGTTTACCACTCTCCATTTTATCACTTTCATACCTCCCAACTTCGGTAGGCTAGCATGCGGGACGCTGCTGCTGCGCGTCGAAGGCGCGCTGACATTTTCGGGGCGTGGCCTAATTTGAGGGCGTGGCCTATAATAGTGGCTCTCCCACGAGGCCACGCCCCCATTTTGCCGCTGTGGGGGCATGACCCAGAGGCTCTGTGAGCCTCTAGCCATGCCCCCAGCCCCCATGCGCACAGCGTTTATTCCCCGCTGCTTAGCAGCTGACAGGGGGGACTCCCAACAGCCCCCCCACACCGCGGGACACTGCCACCCGCGGGTGGGACAGCGGGACAGGCCCTGACAATCTGGACTATCCCACTAAAATCGGGACTGTTGGGAGGTATGCACTTTTGAAGCTTAGTGCATCTGGCCTGGTGTGTTACTGTTTTGTATCTGTTTTTAAGTTGTTAATGGATATAAAACAGGGTTGCCGACCCTCCCGGAATTTCCGGGATTCTCCCGAAAATCGGGGCTCCCTCCCGGCCCCCCGGAAGGGTGGGCAACCCTCCCGGATTCAGGGGGGACCCCCGCTGACCCCCGGATCGCGGCATTAAAATGCCGCAATCCTCGGGTCTCAGAGGAGGGGGCGGAGCTAAAACGACACAATCGCGTCATTTTAGCCCCGCCCCCTCCACGGAGATCACTGAATTAGCTGGTTTAACAGCATGGGGGCGGGGCTTAGTGATGTCACGCTTAAGCCCCGCCCCCTGAGCGGCTACTGAATCTCTCCTCTCCGGGCTTCTCCCGGAGAGGAGAAGAAGAAAGTCGGCAACCCTGATATAAAACAAGGAGTGAGCTGGCTGCCGAAAGCAGTGACAGCACCACACAAAAGAAAAAAAACATTGGAAAATTGAGAGAAACATCGGGGGAGAAATGTAGCGATGTTGAGAAAACATTGGATCCTCAACATTGCAGGGTTAAACATCGAACATTGGAACCAAAAATCTGATGTTACCGATGAAACCTTATATGATTACCCATCCCTCTAAAAAATGACACAAATAATCCTGGTGCGGTAGCCCCTGTCTACATTTCTTGACAGACTCTAGAAGTGTAAGAGGACCTCTAGGGTGACATTCTATGGGATGCGATTATCGTTTTTTTGCGGTAATTAGACCACAAAATGGCGATATCGCATTTTCCCATTAAATCGTTTATTTAATGGAATGCGCTCAGGGACTGAAATCGCATATTATGTGCGTTAAGATATGCTGAATAAAAATGCGAGATTAATTCGCATTTTTATCGCATCCAGATGTTTTCCAATACAAAAGTATACAAGTCGCATATTTAATGCTATGCGCATTTGCACATCGCATTTTTTAGGTGACTAATTATCGCACTAATTTCAGACCTGGGTCTGTTAGGCGAATTAGCCAGAACCCTGCACAGATCGCAATGTTCTGTGCAGGGTTCTGCTGTCAAAAATAAAAGAAAGGGTTAAAAAACAAAAAAAAACGAGCGCGGGGTCCCCCGCCCGAGTATAACCAGCCCCGGGCTCACTGAGCCGGTGCTGGTGACATAAAATCAGGGTCCCCGACAAATAGGGGTCCCCTTGATTTTATGAAACCAGCACCAGACTCAAGGTCCGGCACTGGTTCCCAAAATACGGGGGACAAAGTGACTAGGGGTCCCCCGTATTTTAAGAACCAGCACCGGACACAACCAGCCAGCAGGGTAATGCCACAGCCGGGGGAAACTTATTATATAAGCTCCCGCGGCCAAAGCATTAACCCCCTGGCTGGTCAGCAGGGGTCCTGGGGAAGTGGGGACCCCCCCAATGAAGGGGTCCCCCCCCTCCAGGACTTACCAGCCCATGCTGATAGTCCGGGGCTGTCCCCGATGCCCCTGGCCAGTGGGCATCGGGCTGATGATTTGTGTAAAAAAAAAAGAATTAAAACTATTGTTTTACACTGGCGAACTATGAGTCCCAGCAAGCCTACCCCGCATGCTGGGACTTGGGGAACCACAAGTCCCAGCATGCGGGGCATTAAAGGGCCCGCTGGCACTTGTAGTTCTGCAGTGAAAAAAATAGTGCACAAAATCACACTGACACCCTGTAAAATAAAACTTTAATACACAAAAAACACACACACACTGATACTTACCTACCTTGAGCCCGTAGGTCGGTCCCTGGATCCTGGGTCCGTCCTCCGGGGCTCCAGGGCAGAAGAGTCCGGTTCCGGGGCCTTGGTCCTGGTTCCTGGGCTGGTCCTGGGGTTCCGGGGCTCCTGGCCTGCAGAATCCGGGGTCCGGGATCCGAGGTAGTCCAGAGGGGTACCTAAGGAAGCAAATCCAACTTACCTGGTTCCCGGCGGCGACCTCGGACTCCTCACCGGTGACTGCGCTTCTCCCATCTGCTACCCGGCTTGCAGGACTTTGACCGGCGCTGAGATGTTTCCTCCTCGGCGTCTCTGGACAGAATGATTTCTTGGCCAATCAGGAGCCGAGAAAGTCGGCTCCTGATTGGCCAGAAATCATTCTAACTAGAGACGCCGAGGATCTCTGCTCTAGATGCGCTGAGATGTTACTTCCTCGGCGTCTCTAGTTAGAATGATTTCTGGCCAATCAGGAGCCGACTTTCTCGGCTCCTGATTGGCCAAGAAATCATTCTGTCCAGAGACGCCGAGGAGGAAACATCTCAGCGCCGGTCAAAGTCCTGCAAGCCGGGTAGCAGATGGGAGAAGCGCAGTCACCGGTGAGGAGTCCGAGGTCGCCGCCGGGGACCAGGTAAGTTGGATTTGCTTCCTTAGGTACCCCTCTGGACTACCTCGGATCCCGGACCCCGGATTCTGCAGGCCAGGAGCCCCGGAACCCCAGGACCAGCCCCGGAACCAGGACCAAGGCCCCGGAACCGGACTCTTCTGCTCTGGAGCCCCGGAGGACGGACCCAGGATCCAGGGACCGACCTACGGGCTCAAGGTAGGTAAGTATCAGTGTGTGTGTGTTTTGTGTGTATTAAAGTTTTATTTTACAGGGTGTCAGTGTGATTTTGTGCACTATTTTTTTCACTGCAGAACTACAAGTGCCAGCGGGCCCTTTAATGCCCCGCATGCTGGGACTTGTGGTTCCCCAAGTCCCAGCATGCGGGGTAGGCTTGCTGGGACTCATAATTCGCCAGTGTAAAACAATAGTTTTAATTCTTTTTTTTACACAAATCATCAGCCCGATGCCCACCGGCCAGGGGCATCGGGGACAGCCCCGGACTATCAGCATGGGCTGGTAAGTCCTGGAGGGGGGGGACCCCTTCATTGGGGGGGTCCCCACTTCCCCAGGACCCCTGCCCATGCTGACCAGCCAGGGGGTTAATGCTTTGGCCGCGGGAGCTTATATAATAAGTTTCCCCCGGCTGTGGCATTACCCTGCTGGCTGGTTGTGTCCGGTGCTGGTTCTTAAAATACGGGGGACCCCTAGTCACTTTGTCCCCCGTATTTTGGGAACCAGCGCCGGACCTTGAGTCTGGTGCTGGTTTCATAAAATCAAGGGGACCCCTATTTGTCGGGGACCCTGATTTTATGTCACCAGCACCCGCTCAGTGAGCCCGGGGCTGGTTATACTCGGGCGGGGGACCCCGTGCTCGTTTTTTTTTTTACAACTTTGCGCTGTCCTGCAAATGTGAGATTTTCAGACATGAAAATCGCACATTTTCAGGACTAAATACAGCGCACCACTTCGCTGCAAATCGCCCCTCTTCGCACTTTTCAGCCTCCAATGCGCATCACATTAAATATGCGCATTTTGACTGAAAAATGCGATTTTAAAATTGGCGATTTGCGGCGATGTGGTGCGCAAATAAAACATGCGCATTTAGCGCATAGCATAGAATCTCACCCCTAGTGTCTGTCTCCCCAAAGGTGGTGGCCATTTTTAGAGGGGAGTAGGGTGGACAGAAACTCTGAGCCCCTGACGTGCCACCCCACCCCCGCCTTATCCCAGCCCTCTGCCAAGATGAGATGACAGCGGGAAATAGCCAGCGGAGGGGAGCAAATTCTGCCAGCTCTGATTCAAATTTGTAACCCTACTCCTTTTTAAGAAAGAGTGTTACATATCAAATGAATCAGCACAATCTTGTTCACTGCAATGCAGTAGCTGGCGCTGGGAGATGCTATCACCCACCCAGCATTATGCTTATTAATACCTCTTTTCCACTACACCAGCCAGGTTGCAACCAGGATTTTGTACACTTCTCCAACCTGGGCGTGACCCAGCTTGTAGACCTTTTTTCCACTAGTGTCCCCACCCGTCATAATTTCTATGGCCGAATACTACTAAGGGCACTTCACTTGTCCAAAGCTAAACCTCGTAGCAAAAGAAGTTGTAGCACTAACTTTGTCTAAATTTGCTTTAAGCAAGATGAATTAAAAAAAACATGTCATGTCTTTTCTTCACAGGTGGAATGGTTTAGCCACAGGATTATACAAGTTACACTATGTACCATGGCACCACATTGGCAGAATCTATACAGATTATTCAAAGCGGTTTAAAAAAATCAAAATGCTATGACATCATGGGCCTTATTCTGATCGGTGCGGCCGGATCCGAATATGCGGCCAGGACCGTGCGTGCGAAACCCCGCCTTCCATACGGATCGCCAACTCCGTCCGTACGCGGTAAGAAGCTGGCCGAACGGACCGCACGTGTATTTTTCATGGAATACGCCTCCTCCATCTCAGGGAACCTCCCCCATCAATGCAGGACCGAGTGGTCCACCAGCTCCCGCAACCTCAGACCATCAGCTCCCTTCCATCAGACCTGGGCCCTGGTAAAAAGTACCCCCTCTCGACAGCACGGTGGACATGTTCCATCTGCCCTGCCAGAATCAGTCCCTATGTTGCAATGCAATAGAATTTTTGGTACTTGTGTATTATCACGGCGCCCACGATGTGCGTCGTAGGGCATCTGATCACATTGCATGCCATATAGAGGCATGCGATGCGATGTGATGGTATACGATTTTTAATCATACAAGCACCCTGATGGGTCCTTACAATGTGAAATGCCCCACCATTGTCAACGCCAAACCCACTATCAACGCCAACCCGAAGCGTGGCAAGCGCAACGAGCCCGCGAGGGACGGCGGTACACGTCCTCCGACCTTTTCATACCCCCACTATCCACGTCGGCGTGGAGTTGATTTTAGATAGTGTGGCGAGCGCACCAAGCCCGAAGCGTGGCGATTCCTGCGAGTGGACGCAGATTACTTTACATGTCTTCCGCGTCCCCTCACCACGCTTCAGGCTCCATGGCTCGCTGCGCTCGCCACACTATCTGATATCAACTCCACGCCGACGTGGATAGTGGGGGTATGAAAAAGGTCAGAGGACGCATACCGCCGCCCCTCACGGGCTCGCTGCACTCGCCACGCTTCGGGTTGGCGTTGATAGTGGGGGTCGCGTTGACAATGGGGGGCCATTTCACATTCTGGGGGCATTTAACATTGTATGCACCCATCAGGGTGCTTGTACAATTAAAAATCGCATGCCATCGCATCGCATGCCATTTGCTGGCATGCGATATTTAATTGTACATTTGGGCTTTTTCACGCAAAAATCGCATCACATCGCATACCATGCCTATTTAGTGGTATGCGATGCGATGGGCGCCGTGATAATACCACATTTTTTTCTGATCTTTTATTGAAATGATTTTGGTGAATCAGTTTGCATGCATTGTTCCAAATTTTATGTCCACAAATTCGTATTAGATTTGTGTTACATGCATATAAAAAACATATCCAAAATACAACCCTATCTCACACAAAACACTACTAAATCTCTTATCCATGCACTCATTATACCCCACATTGACTTTTATAATAGTCTTCTAACTGGTCTTCCCAA
Source organism: Crinia signifera (assembly GCF_055691185.1). Classification (NCBI taxonomy): domain Eukaryota; kingdom Metazoa; phylum Chordata; class Amphibia; order Anura; family Myobatrachidae; genus Crinia; species Crinia signifera. Next base: position 14,560 of record NW_028142143.1, read on the forward strand.
GAACAGACTCTCGCCACTGCAATCCATTTTAAATGCTGCTGCTAGGCTGATCTTCCTAGCAAGACGCTCATCGTCTGCCGATCCGCTCTGTCAGTCCCTCCATTGGTTGCCTGTATTTTACCGTATTCAATATAATATACTTCTACTCACATATAAAGCTATTAACCATACAGCACCAGCATATATCTCTTTACTTATCACAAAATATCGGGATGCGGTCATTTGGTCTACAGCATGATGGTAGACAGTCATTAGGTCGACACCATTAGGTCGACATGGGAAAAGGTCGACATGGTTCTAGGTCAAAAGGTCGTTAGTTCGACAGTTCGTTAGTTCGAAAATGTCTAGGTCGACAGTCAAAAGGTCGACATGGATTTTTTCACTGTTTTTTTACATGGATGTCGACATGGACACAGTTTAAAGTGCACCGCAGTCGCTCGCTGCTCTCGCAATGCGTCGGGCACGGTGCCTCGCTACCTCGGCACACAATTTTTTTCTCCCGCCACGCTTAGTGGATGGTAGGGCATGAAATACCGCCTGTCGGCACATGTCAGCTCAAAAGAACAGTGAAAAACCCCACATCAACCTAGACACTGTCGAACTAATAACCTGTTGAACTAACGACCTGTCGAACGGATGACCTTTTGACCTAGAACCATGTCGACCTTTTCCTATGTCGACCTAGACCCATGTCAACCCTTTCCCATGTTGACCTAATGGTATCGACCTAATGACTGTCGACCATCATGCTGTAGATCAAATGATCGCATCCCATCTAATCAATGGCTTCAGGAGTCAGGTCAATACTAGAGATTCAGTGTACTTGCGAAAGACCATCTTTATTGCCCCCTCACAAAAAATACATTGTTATATGATTATTCTTAGATTTATTACACACTACCAGTCAAGCACACTCATGAAATATTGTTAAGAAGAAGAAGCATGAGCTGGCAGAATATTGTCAAGAATGATCCCAGAAAATGCAGCCTAAATTGGAAAAAAAAGTGTTTCACGAAAGTAGTGTCCTTGGGCCCTTCCACCTACCTTTATGCTTTATGTTAAAAAGAACATACACAGTTTAACAAACCAAGCCCTTCAGAAACAGGAAATAAACTTTTTTGGCTGAAGTGATTGTTTTGTATCGGCTCCCATAAAAGACAGCATCTTTGGGGTTTGGGTAAATCAAATTACCAACTGTCTTAAGGCATGCTAACACTGTTGTTATTCATAAACTCATTTGGAACATGTCAGAGTCATCACCAGCATTGTTGTTAATATGATTATCAACACAAATTATTAGCTCATATTTACAGAGGGTTCAGAATTGATTGAAAGAGACTACTCTTTGAATACAGTGCCAGAATTAGAAATATCAGACTCAGACTTCGGGCCAGATGCACTAAGCTTCAAAAGTGATAAAATGGAGAGTGATAAACAGCCAGCCAATCAGCTCCTATCTGCCATGTCACAGACTGTGTTTGAAAAATGTCAGACAGGAGCTGATTGGTTGTTTTTTTTTATCACCCTCCATTTTATCACTTTTGAAGCTTAGTGCATCTGGCCCTCTTCAATTTACTAATCTCCTGTGTATTGGTGGCAACTCTGCTGTTTATGAATGCACAAGGGTCTGTTTTTTAAAACAATTTCAGTTATTTTATTAATGTTTGCAGAATTAATTCTTCCTGCTGCCAACAATGAAGCGTGCATGGATCAGTCAGATCTGTACAATGCTTCTTTGTGAAAAAGTTAAAGAAAGTGTTAAAAATATAAAATACAAACAGCATGGGGTTCCCCCTCTTAAAGATAATCATCACCAGACTCTCTTTAAGACAGTACTGGTTCTAAAAAATATATGGGAAAAAAGAACCAGCACCTGGCTCTTGGACCAGTAATGGTTTAAAAAAATTTTTAGGGAAAAGAACATAGAGGTCCTCAGTATTTTTTAAACCAGCCTTGGCTCCACTGGTCAGTTAGGTAATGTCACAGCTGGAGGATATGTTTATATTAGTCCCTGCAGTCATAGCATTAACCCCCCAAATAGACAACCCAGGCCCGGGTCACTTGGTGGAATGGAAACTCCACAATAAAGGGGTTTGTCCCTCCAGAGCACCCAAGGCCAGGAATAAAGCCCGGTGCTATGCCTAACATACCTGGGTGGTGGGTGCTGAGTTCATACAGTAGCTTCAAAGTGTAAAAGAAAGTTTTAATATTGTGTTTTACTTGTGGAACTACAGGTCCCAGCAAGTCTCCTCCAGATGCTGGTTCTTGGAGAACCAGAAGGACCAGCATGCAGGGCATAACCTGTATTTCCACTTGTAAAACAAATTTTACAATAATGACAGGACGCATGCACGCATGATAGTATAGCTTTTTTACACACTCATGCACACTCACATACATACTGACACACTCACACATCTCCTGTAGCCCTTTGATCCTCTTATCCGGTAGAAAGCTATATGGTACCTGTGAAGAAAACAACATACTCACCTAATCCAGTGTAGATTGTTTCTCTCCAGATCCTGTAGGTATCCTAGGGGTTAAAAAAGTGCATGTCCTGAACATGTGACATCTGTCCAATTATGACAATCATATACCCATTGGCCAATCATGGCTCGGCATGTAATAGTGCTCTGTGAATAAGTATATATGTCCCCCCAGCTGTGAAATTGCCTTACTGAACCTGGGAGCTAGCTTCATATTGGCTACTTTCAGCCAAAGATGTCTAGTTTATAGCCAGACCCAATCAATTGGTTTCTCTTCTGCGTGGAGCAGATGCTTTACTAAAATTTCTTTTCACCTCACTCCAGATATTAGTAAAGTGTTTCAGAGTGTCATGGACTGCTGGTAATGGTACTGACTGGGAAGAAGGCAGTCCATGTAGAATTGGATGGAACACAATTCTGGACAAAAAAGAGGAGAAAGTCCTCAGGCTTTTATGAACACAGTTATTATGGTTGTACACAGTAACAAAGAGACCACACTGTCTTGGAGAGCAGATAAATACATTTGGGTAAATTTACCTAGATCCTGGTTTACGCTTTCAGTTTGTTTGTTGTTCTGTTTATTGTAGAGAAACTCTGGGTGAAAATGTCATACACTTGCACAAATCTCTCCAAACTTTGGAGGTAAACTGTACCTATCAGTCTGAAATACTGTATTACCTTTACTAGCCTGAAGATCTCCTTAATACTGTAAGTACTTCTGTGAGTAGCTGAGGACCATTAACTTCATACAGCCCGGCACCCACCGCCCAGAAGTGCCGGTGACAGCCCTGAGCTTCAGCTATGGACAGGGGGTGATGTTTTGGCCATTGGAGCCTATATAAATAGTCTACCCAGGCTGTGATATCACCCTGCTGGCAGTTGGAGCCCAGTGCTGGAACCCCCATATGTTTGGAACCTGGACCAGTCCAAGAGCCCAATGATGGTTTCTTTAACAGGGGGGGAACCCTGGTAAACTGGTTATGCCCAGCGGGGACCCCACATTATTATTTTTTCATTTTCACTTTATATACTTCTTTTTGACAGAACCATGCTCAGATCTCACTGATTTTATCAGTCTAGCCTGCCAGAAGCAGGTTGTCAAGTTTAGGGTGCGGTTTAAAAAATCGTACCCTATTACATTTTTATGTTTTCAATGAGAAAACATCTGGATGCGATTCTTGAAGTGCTATTTTTCAGTCATAGCAAAGCCTAATAATGTTACCGCAAATCTCACAATACTACATTTTCAGAAAAAGGTGCGATTTTGGCCATTTTTTTTTACAAAAAAAATTGCACCTTCTCCTGGAGAGGAGACGCTAAGTAGGTAGACCTGCGCAAGCGGCTTGGAACAGACAGTACATCACATTGCAGAGGGATATCAAAATCACCTGATTGTATTAAATATTTAATCACAATAAATACTTTTTCATCACTTTAAGGTCAGCTGTATGTGAGAACATTCCAATCACAGTAAATAACTTATGATTTCTGCTGTATATATAGAGAACAGCCAGATATATTACTATAAGGCTACAGGTACAGATCAGATTCTCATCCCCTTCTGTGATACAGAAGACAAGAGAATGGAGGCCGGGCCCAAGATAAAGCAGTATCATCTGCACGGGATGGATTCCAGGGATTTCCTGAATAATTATTTTCACACAGTGAGTGGGTTTAAAGATGAATCTGTGGTTTTTATTATGGAGAAGCTGCACAATGCATTAGTAACAGGTTTGTATTTAGGATACATTGTATCCTCAGATATGCAGAGCCGGCCCTAGCCTAAATGACACCCTAGGCAAGATTTTGGCTGGTGCCCCCTAGCACCGCCACTAGTTCCGCCTCTGACCCTGCTCCCCTTTCCCAGCACCATCAACCCTCATCATAGCAGTCATCATTTTGGTGCTCCTACCCGCAATATTTTAAATAGAAACAACGCACACGTTCGGTGTGCAGCCCAAACAGGGTGTGTTCTTGCTAGGGGCATGGCCACACAATAGTAACCCCAATTCAAATTATGCCACACAATAGTGCAACTTTATTCACATTATATCATGCGATGGTGTCCCTTATTCATGTTACATCACACAGTAGTACCACTTTACCTTATGTACCCTACTCCTCACATTATTCACATTATCCCCTTAGAAAAAAATCCTGAGAAAATATTGTAATTTAAGCACCTCCATGGCCACACTCCAACCCAGCACAAAGCAGTGTGTGCTAGGCAGAGGAGAAGAGCTGCAGCTACTGCTTTCAATTAAGGGGAGGGGGCCGGGGCCCCCACTGGATCTTTCATCAGACTTTGGCCTGGGTAATTTGTACCCCCTACCCCTTTCTCTCAGCACCCCTGATAATACCACACAGTAATGCCCCATACACATGACACACATTATTAATGTCCTTATAACCATAATGCCCCTTACACATTATGCCAACCTTTATTAATGCCCTTCATACACATAATGACACACATAATGCCCCTTACACATATCTTGCATATTATTAATGCCCTTATACACATGACACACATAATGCCCATTACACATATGTTGCACATTATTAATGCCCTTATACACATGACACACATAATGCATGTTACACATATGTCGCACATTATTAATGCATTTATACATGACACACATAATGCCCCTTACACATATGCCGAACACTATTGCACAACCAACCCACCCGCAGACAGCACTCGCACAGCCGTTAACACTGTGACCTTCTCCTCTGCTTGGATACAGATGTTTCCATCTTGACTCAATAGGCCATGCAGCTCCTGGCCAGTTCTGCTAACGTTGGGTGCCTTTTTTGCTGAAAATTCATATTATTTGCATTGTTATGTGACCAGGACACACAAGGAGCTTCCGATTATTAAAATGATATGCGGCATGCCTATATTCTGTATGCCACTGCGGCTGTACCTGCATACGGAATGCTATGTTACAGTGATTTCCATGAATACACTATTTCATATGCAGATACAGCCTCACTCACACACAGAATATAGGCATGCTGCATATCATTTTAATCAGCAGAAGCTGCTGGTGCCCCTAGACATTACAAATGCCCTAGGCAATTGCCTAGTTTGCCTATGCCTAAGGCCGGCTCTGCAGATATGGTTATTCTGAGTAACAGAGCAAATTAATATGTGACCTTTTATTGCACAGGTATAGCCAGTGGCGTAACTATATATTTTGCGCCCCCCCCCGCCAAATTTTTTCGGCACCCCCCCCCCTTACTCTTACCTGACGGTCACTGTCCCGTCCAGTCTCCCTCAGTCACCGCTGCGCTGCTGCCCGGCCGCATCTGCGTCACTGTCCCGTCACTCGCTCCCGGCGCCGGCTCCTGCTGATAATGAAAAGTGACTCTTAGAAAATGGCTGCCAAAACTGTCTGCAATACGGGGGCAGCCATTTTCTAAGTGTCACTTTTCATTATCAGCAGGAGCCGGCGCCGGGAGCGAGTGACGGGACAGTGACCACAGATGCGGCCGGGCAGCAGCGCAGCGGGTAACTATAGCACCGCAGCCCCCCAGGCGCCCATAGTTACTCTGCGCCTCCCCGCCATGGCGGGGGCTGCGGAGGCTTAGTTACGCCCCTGGGTATAGCTATAGCATTCCTCTACTGTGCGTAATGGGAGCAGGTGAGATCTTTCCGTCTTGAGTTTCCTGAGAGTGATTTTACGGATTATAAGCAATTAACAGTCCTAATGGTGCCCATACATGCTCTGGTCCCGGCGGTGCGATGTGTGATTTGAGGTGCGCGCTCCCGCGGCACCTCATCGCACAGTACAAAAAGTATGTGCTGCACATAGTTTTTGAACTTTGCACAAGGCATGCAATGCAATGGATGCTATTGTAGGCCAGAACGCACGCCGGGATCGGAGCCTGTAAGGGCACCTTTACTGCTACCAACGGCTACGATCTGGTCTGAATCCCCCCCACAGAGACAAACACCTAATTGCCCTGCAGCTGAAGCTGAACACATGTAGGCATAGAACTGCTGATGCGTGGTTACACAGACTCGCCGCAACCAGCTTGTAACAGACAAGACAGACATGTCACATTGTATAGTGATAACAATATCATATGAATATGTCAAATATATAAAGTCAGATGTTTGTGAGAACATACTAATGAGAGTAAATAACTAAAGATTACTGCTGCATATAAAGAGAAAAGCCAGAGATATTACAATAAGGCTACAGGTACAGATCAGAGACTCATCACTTCCTGCTATACAGAAGACAAGAGAATGGAGGCCGGACCCAAGATGAAGCATTATCATCTGCACGGGATGGATTCCAGGGATTTCCTTAATTATTTCCATACAGATAGTGGGTTTAAAGATGAAGTTGTGGCATTTATTATGGAGAAGCTGCACAATGCATTAGTAACAGGTGTGTTTTGATAAACCATATCCTTTAGATATGGTTATTCTGGGTAACATAGCTGTGCATAATGGGAGTAGGTGAGACCTTTCCAGCTCAGAGAGAGAAACCAAGAGAGATGTCAAGGGAAGCCAACAGGTTTGTCTGGCCCTAGTAAAATGAAGGGGTGTGGTCACTGAGAAGGGGCGTGGCCACACCCGGGTGATTGCACACCACTGCAGGGAGAGAAAGGACAGGCTGCTGCTGCTGCCTCTCTCCCCAGCTCAGCACACAGCACTGAGCAGTGTATGCTTGAGAGGCAGCCTGTCCTTTCTCTCCTACTGCCATCTCTCTGCAACGGGGAAGGGGTAGTGGGCCCCTCCATCAGACTTGGGCCCAGGAAAAATTACATAATCGTATGTACACAGGACACGAGTGACTCGAGAAGCGTATATATATATATATATATATATATATCTATATATAGATGTAGACATCTATCTATATCAGTGGCGGTTTTTACCTATGGGCTGCAGCCCCCCCCCCCCCCCCATGTAAAATCCACCACTGTCTCTGCCTAAAGTGAAGACAGATGCAGTCTGTGAGACTCCTCTGGCTTCACTGACTGGCAGTGTCTTCCTATTGGAAGTCCGACCTGCCAGTCACTCAAGGCATCCCATTGGGAGGGGTTCCCTCCATCCGGGATGCCTCTCTGCGCAAATGCGCAGCAGCCCCCAAAACAGGTTCTGCGCATGCGCAGTACCGAGGACCATTCTGCGCCGGAACCCGATCAAGCCTCCGGGGGCCGCTGCAAGGCCAGCCCACGGAGGCTTGGGCCAGCGTATGTATGAAGTTACTGCGCATGCGCTGGCCCGTGCAGGGGACTCGGGAGCGCGTGTGGCCGGGGAGCACGGCGGTGGATGGGAGGAGCACGGCTGGATGTGGATGGCAGCGGAGGGGGGGCCGCATTGCAGCAGACCCCTCCTCTATACTGGTAAAACCCGCCACTGATCTCTCTTATATATACACACACACACATATATATATGTAACGATCAGATCAGGTGATCGGTCAAATTAACGTATGCCTCCTGTTATGATTATCTGTTCAATCAATGTATGTCTGGTATGTTTGGTAAAATAATGCCGCCTGTGATTATTATGTGGGAGATCAGAACATGTCATGTATTATGTGTGTGGACTATTGGTGACCCAGGGAGTGTAGCCATCTGTGGACTCCTCTGGAGTTAGGATGTAAGATAAGATCTGAGACCCCTCATAAACCAGATTGGGGGGGGAGAGCAATAGTGTCCAGCCAACAGGCCAAAGTTGCTCTGGCCCTCCACTAAATTACCTCTTATAACTTGAGGAATGTATAAAATCTACTTCAAAGCAGGGACAAATTCTTTATGGGAAAGATCCTATATCTAGGGACCTTCACTAGGCTCAGCAAGGGAATGGTTAAAAATCCCAAGGGTGGGAGGGATGAGGGAGTCTTCAAGGTATAACTAAGACCCTTCTCCCTATAGTCAGTGTCACTACCTGGGGGTCTAGCAAACAGGCTGTAAGCGACCAGAGATTTTTTGTGGAGAACCCCCCCACGTCAGGATCTGTATTTAGGTGTAAGATACGGTTCTGTCATTTTTTCCTTTTATTTTATTTCTGAAATTGCATTTAATCGTGTGTGTACTTTTAAAATCATTGTAAAATCTTGTAACTATTTTCTAAAGCTCTGTAGTATTTCTAGGAATAAATGATACATATTCTCAGTCCTGGTTCTGTGTTCTTAAGACTCATTAGCCTCAGAAGAGAACGCTCCAGCGTGTTACCATTTATATATTGTATTGTGCGGTCAGGTGCGAGCCAAGCCGCCCCTTGCGCAGTTTCAAGCGCTAAAATCAGGTTTTGGCTGGTGGCAGTGTACCTCAAGGAAAGGACCCGAGCGTCCTAAGTGAACCCCAGTCACGGCCGGAGCTACTCAGATTGACGTATCGGAGCAGGCGACCGGTGGGTCCGTGACATTTGGTGGCAAGCGGTGAGGAGGAGAATTCATTTTTCTCTTTAAGAACTTAAGTGAGCGTGGGTAGAATTTTGTGTGAAATACCCACATCACCAGAATCAGAACTCAGAGCTTTACTATAGTTTTAAAAGTCACACAGTGAGTGCAATTTCTGTTCCCTCCCTTCTCTTGTTTTTCTTTCCTATCATTTTATTTGACAAGTGTGAGACTCAGGATGGCTGATTACCAGCAGATGAGGAGAGATGACCTGGCGGTCGTGTGTGTTCAGAGGAATATCCCTTGGTCTGGCCAGAGTAGAAAACGTTTGATTCGGGCACTCGTGGATGCCGATCGGACTCTAGCTGCTGGAGGAAACCAGTCCATAGACAATCCTACCCCAGGGGCTCAGGCAGCACTGGACATTACAAACGATGCCGCGCCAGGGTTAAACCCTTCTGCTGGACCCAGCAAGTCTACACTGCAGAGCGACCTTCTAGCTGCTAGCAGGCAAATGAAGAATGTGGACAGAGAGGCTACGGAGCGCAAAGCCAGACGAGAGGCTGAGGTTGCTGAGTGGAAAGCCGTACGTGAGGCTGCAGAGCGTCAGGCCGAGCGTGAGTACCAGTTGGAACTGGTGAGGCTCGGAGGGCTGATCGCTGTTGGTGAACCAGTGGAGGATGATACAGGGCATCATGATGGCGAACCTTTACGTGAGACTTTATCTGCCGTGGCTACTGAGTTAGCAGGAGATGGGCTTCGTACTGAACTTTTACTGTCTGCGGAAGTAAATAATGTGTTGGATCATGGTGTGGACTCTGTTATCAATCATGGTGAGCCTAACAAGGGACAGAGGTCCCAAATGACCGCTGACGTGAATTTCACCAGACCGCGTCATGCACAGTTCCCTGTCTTGGAAGCAGACAGAGGAAGCCAAGTGAGTGTCAGCTTGGTTGTGAGTAATGAGCAGGCCCTGGACACTACAGCCGATGCTCAGAGAGCTGACATCTCTGCTAGTACCAAGGAGACTGTAGGACGTGTGGCAGTCACGGAGGCTGCGGAGTACCAATCCCCTACGGCACCGGAGGAGTCCAGTGGGTATATTGACCCAGTGGAGGATGATGATATGTTTACCCTAATGAGCACAGAGGAACTAACGGAAGAATGCCAGCTGCAAGGTATCTCCTGCCACAACCATACTCGTGGTGAGAGGATCACGCAGCTCATCCAGGCCAGGGACGATGAGTGCAATGCCTTCAGCCAGTATCGTGCAGCATTTCGTTTCTGGGGTCCATCTGCGTCTCCTTGGGTGCTGCTGAGAGAACTGGGTCAATGTTACAAATTTGCGCAGCAGGAGGTCGATGCTTGGAGAAAGCTGGATACCCCATTTTGGGGAGATCAGTGCCGCCGGATAGGTGCGGAGTTGCGTCGCCTAGAACAGCTGCTGTTACCAGCTCTGAAAGCAAAGTTCCAGTTTAAACGGTTGGGAGAAGCAGAAGCTGAGGATGTCAGCAGCTTGCTCTCACCAGGGGTGCCCCACCAGGGCAAGGTGCCTCTGCCTACTACAGCAGTCATGGAGCCTGCTCAGGAGACCTCACATCACAAGGCCCAGTTTAAACTGCTGGAAGATGTGAGCAACCTGTTCCCACCCGTTGCTCCAGATTTGTTGCCGGAAGAGGCTGACTGCATAGTGAAAGTATGCAGGGAAGAGACTATGTCGGAAATAGGAATGGGACTTTCTGACTGTATGCACACAAGTATGTGTGGGACTACTGATGTGGGACTTTTATTAACTCCACACATATCTGTCAATGTTGTTCCCACTGTCGCTAACCCTTCTGAACCATATGATGCATCTCAGGTAGTATGTAACCATGCTGAACATTGCAATGTTGTTATTTTGTGTGAAGCCCCTGGGATGATCTGTGATAGTGCCGTACCTTCGGTGGAGGTGGAGGGTGAGTTAGAGACAGGTATAGTGGGTAATCCTTGCCAGTTTGTGGGGTTAAATGAATGCCCTAATCTAGTTGGGAATGAGACACCCTCACTCACCAGTGGTAGGAGTGCTGCTGGTGATGTCATTCATGTTGCTGTGCTAGAAGTTAACCCTGTTCTTCCAGTGATGTCTGGTTGTGACATGGTGCCAGGGGATGCTAACTGCACAAATGGGACAGATCTGAGTTGGTTGCAGGCAGAGCATGTACCTGCCAATAAGTTAATGGTGACAACATGCTCAGATAACCCCATTCCTGCTCAGAGACAATGGGATCCAGATATAGCGGGTTTGCCATGGTGCAATTGTAAGCCAGCAGGATGGGCCCCATGTGTTGTGGAAGATGCACAGGCTAATTTGCAGGTATTGCAGGATGTCTCCCCAGGTTATGATATTGATGTTACTGTTGATAATGTGATGTCTTGCGCTACTGTGGGAAATGTGGTACCAGGTATAATAAGTGACCCGGTGGGTCCTGTGTGCACTGTAGACCTGTCAGATAGGGAGAGAGTGTCCCTTACTGCAGCTTTCCCCCCAAACCCCCCTCCTTACTGTAGCCACACAAACACAGATGCAGGAACACAGCAGGGGTTCCCTCCAGACACTGAGAATCCTCCAGAGAGTGCATTTTTCCAGCGTCACTGGATAACGGATGCCTCTCTTGAGAACCTCAGTGGCACCACCCCAGCCACAGAACCTGCGGGTCTGGGAGGGAAGGTCAGGCTCAGAAAGGTGTCCTGGACTGCCATGGAAAGCTTGGCTTTCCACGCAGAACTGAGAATCAACCCTGCACAGGCTGCCCCATACCTAGGAAGTGGGAAAGATACCCCTGGGTACAGTGAGAGGGTTGTTTCAGGAATAGAGCCAGTGGCTAGTAGGGAAGCTGCTGTGTGTAACCAGAAGGGTGGGAGGGCCCGCGAAGCACAGGTAAACTCAGCTCCAATTACCTCAGAAAGGCCGAGCTGGGATGTTCCCAAGACAGGGGACAATGACCTGCTGGTATTCCCCCTTGCAGAAACGTGCCCCCCTTCACAATTCACACACACAGACACAGAGAGCGAATCTCCTCACAAAAGGATGAGGTGTGAGGTGTTGAGTGAGTGGACCTTCCCCCCAGTGAAGGGGAGGGGAGGGGGGGTCAGTCAGCTCAGGAGAGGTGCTGGGAAGACATTTTTAAGTCTGTATATAGTGCTGGGAGAATGCCCCACACCTGTGGTATAGTTAAACGTGCCGAGTTACGAGTCCCGGCGGGATGGCCATTTGGGGTGTGGCGGAATGGTCTGGTACTGATCTCAGTGAGTAAGGCCAAACTGCCAGCTGCAGGGGAGAATCTGTGTCCAGGAGTCCGACGCACAGCTGTGGTGGGCTGTGTCAATACCAGCCGGGATGGACACAGCTCCCACTATATCAGTGTGCTCACAGACTATGGGTTCGAGGACACCTGTGTGCTTTTAGTTTGCCATCTCCTGCGAGAGGGACAGGGACTATGCCCATTGCCCACCCTAGCCCCGGCTATGGCGTCAGGTGGTGCCATGACAGACGTCAAGTATAAGAAAGTGTTTGTACAAATACAGCAGAATCAGTGGCAGTCTGTCTCAGCACAGAGACCACTGCTACCCGTCCAGGTGATGTAGTTAATAGCGCACTGATGAGACGGTGACGTGGGTCACCGCCTCTGTGCGCCATTTTAAAAGGGGGAGGTGTAACGATCAGATCAGGTGATCGATCAAATTAACGTATGCCTCCTGTTATGATTATCTGTTCAATCAATGTATGTCTGGTATGTTTGGTAAAATCATGCCGCCTGTGATTATTATGTGGGAGATCAGAACATGTCATGTATTATGTGTGTGGACTATTGGTGACCCAGGGAGTGTAGCCATCTGTGGACTCCTCTGGAGTTAGGATGTAAGATAAGATCTGAGACCCCTCATAAACCAGATTGGGGGGGAGAGCAATAGTGTCCAGCCAACAGGCCAAAGTTGCTCTGGCCCTCCACTAAATTACCTCTTATCACTTGAGGAATGTATAAAATCTACTTCAAAGCAGGGACAAATTCTTTATGGGAAAGATCCTATATCTAGGGACCTTCACTAGGCTCAGCAAGGGAATGGTTAAAAATCCCAAGGGTGGGAGGGATGAGGGAGTCTTCAAGGTATAACTAAGACCCTTCTCCCTATAGTCAGTGTCACTACCTGGGGGTCTAGCAAACAGGCTGTAAGCGACCAGAGATTTCTTGTGGAGAACCCCCCCACGTCAGGATCTGTATTTAGGTGTAAGATACGGTTCTGTCATTTTTTTCTTTTTATTTCTGAAATTGCATTTAATCGTGTGTGTACTTTTAAAATCATTGTAAAATCTTGTAACTATTTTCTAAAGCTCTGTAGTATTTCTAGGAATAAATGATACATATTCTCAGTCCTGGTTCTGTGTACTTAAGACTCATTAGCCTCAGAAGAGAACGCTCCAGCGTGTTACCATTTATATATTGTATTGTGCGGTCAGGTGCGAGCCAAGCCGCCCCTTGCGCAGTTTCAAGCGCTAAAATCAGGTTTTGGCTGGTGGCAGTGTACCTCAAGGAAAGGACCCGAGCATCCTAAGTGAACCCCAGTCACGACCGGAGCTGCTCAGATTGACGTATCGGAGCAGGCGACCGGTGGGTCAATGACAATATACTTACTGTATCTTTTTATACAATGTACTATTTATCCACATTTGTCTTTGAAAGACATTTGAGAATCTCCTGTTTCTCTCATTGATGGCGGTCTGTACATGCTGTGGTGTCAGCCATTTCTACGTTCACCCCATTTTTTATACAGGGGGATGTATACTGCGCACTATGTGTCCATTACTTTGTTGCCGCTGCTTATAGAAATGTATTAACTCTCGGAGTGCCGGACATTATGAAATCTGTTTCAGTATGTGATCAATGTTAGGACAAACATTATCTTTCTTTGCTGTTAACTCCCTGTAACTCTATAGAATGTTGTGTTTCTTCTTTACATGCAGGTTGTATTAACCCCGTCAGTGGCAATCCCGAGAATTTTCCGGGCTGTGTCTCAGTGCCCAGTCTGGCAAGACCGGAAAATTCTCGGGATTGCCACTGTTTATAGCTGGGCAGTGCTGCTGAGTTCAATCACTGAACTCAGGCAGCTTCAGCACTGCTCGGCTCCCTCCTCCTCTCCTCCGGGTTTTGTATGAAGTCCTCGGCGCTGGCTTATGACAAGCCGTGGGACAGGGACACGGCGCAGGTCCGGGCAGCTGCTGATTGACAGTGCAGCGGCGCTGCCCAGACCCAGGGAGCAAGTGTTTTTTTTTTTTTTTTTTAAGGTAGCACTCCACATAAAAACCTCGCCCAGTGGGGAGCGCTCCCCCCCCCAAAAAAAAAACCCACCACTGAAGAGGTTAAAGGAGATACTTTGACTGACATCAGTGTCTGATCCATCGTTCATCAACTATTTGTTGTCTGAATTGTTCAAAAAGATCACAATACTAAAATTACAAGAGCCATGTATTACGGAACTCAACAAATCGGTGAACACCCGCACTGGGGCATTTGATTGGACTCATGCATCTAAAATTGTTACCAAGCTGCAAGGGATCAGGTAAAGTATTATTCTAAACATACACAATATGTATGTAAAATATGAGTCAAGTTAAAAAAAAAAAAAAAAAATATATATAGTAAAAGATACAGTCAGAGGGGTATAACACAGTACAGGTTTGCTGGAGGTGTGTGATGCTAGAGGTGCTTTAGCAGCCAGCCTCCGACATTTTTTTTTAAGTGGCAATCACGGCAATTAAGCTGCCAATCGCACCTCCGTCAAACTCGGACTGTGTTACATTTCGTTAGGTACAGTAACGGTTTTAGTTTTGGATGTAGAGCAGGTGGTTAGATTATAATTTAAAAGTGCATAATTTCTAGTGGTACTTGTGTATTATCACTGCGCCCATCGCATCGCAGACCAGAAGGCATGCGATGTCATACAATGTTAAAATTGTATGGCATACAATGCGATTATAAATTGTATAAGCACCCTAATGGGGGCTTACAATGTTAAATGGACCCCCATGCCACCCCCACTATGAACGTGAACTCGAAGAGTAGCGAGCACAGCGAGCCCGTGAGGGGCGGCGGTACGAGTGCTCTGACCTTTTCATACCCCCACTACCCACGTCGGCGTGGACTTGATTTTATATAGTGTGGCGAGCGCACCGAGCCCGAAGCGTGGTGAGCATACGCAGAATACATGTAAAGTAATACGCGTCCGCTTGCCACACTATATAAAATCAACTCCACGCCGACATGGATAGTGGGGTATGAAAAGGTCGGAGGACGCGTACCGCCGCCCCTCGCGGGCTCGCACTCGCCACGCTGCGGGTTCACGTTCATACTGGGGATGGCGTGGGGGTGCATTTAACATTATAAGCACTAGGGTGCTTATACAATTTAAAATCGTATAGGGGGCTTACATCGCATCGCTGTGCATGGCATACGATGCAATGAAAAATCATGCTCTGCTATGCAATGGGCGCCGCGATAATACACAAGTACCTTTCTAGTTAATGGCCAGCATTTCTCAAGATTCGGTAGCGCCACTTCTGCCTGTAGCAATCCATGGTTGAAAACATGAATTAACCCTATGAATGAAAACTAGGGTGGCCAATCCTGGGATCAGCAGGCTCCCGGGATTTGGCCTCAAAATGTCTGGGATTTAAATCCCGGTATTGAACACTGCGCATGCGCAGTCTAATGCCCGGTTGTTCCGGCCCCGGCATGCGCAGAGTGGCCTATGACATAATGCTGCTCTGCGCCTCCGCTGCTGGAACTCTCTACCGTACAACCTATCCCGGCCACACACAAGCGTTTTCGGCATCACACCCGCCGCCTCCATCCACTCTGCTGCCGCATGCCCACTCCACCGCTCCTCCAAGTAAGTAAATGTGGGGGACAGGGGGCAGTTTTCTTTTAGGGATGCCAATCCCGGGAATCCCAGGATTTTGCTCTTTTGCCTTTTTTGTGGATGAGCTTTTAAAAACAAATTGAAGTGAAAAATACAATTTTGCAATTGAAACTTAAACCCCCTTATTATACAGTATAATATAAAGGTTTACTATATTTTGTTCTTAGTGTTAAACAGGAAAAGGAAGAAAAGTTAAAAGATTCAATCAAACGCATTGTGAAAATCGACTTTAGCAAAGAAAATCTCACGGATCCGGAAGTGTTACCAAAAGCTGACTGTACTCACAGCATGGTTGCTGGGCCTAGTCAGTCAGGACCAACAGAGGTACAGAAGCAACCAGGGCCGGTGCAAGGCACCGGAGCGCCCCAGGCGAGTCGGGGTGGGGGCGCCCCGGTGCCGGGGGGGGGGGTGTACCTGTCCTGCGGCTGTGTATATAAAGCTTGCGGCGGCGGCAACGGGGGGGGGGGTCCCTGCAGTCAATAAGAAATAACGAGCGCTATCCACCTGGCTACGCGGAAGCGCTTCTGTTGTGAAAAAACTGGCCGCACGCTGATTGGCTGAATCTCAGCCAATCAGCGTGCGGCCAGTGTTTCCACAACAGAAGCGCTTCCGTGTAGCCAGGCGGATAGCGCTCGTTATTTCTTATTGACTGCAGGGACCCCCCGCCGCAAGCTTTATATACACAGCCGCAGGACAGGTACCCCCGCGACACGGGGGGGGCGAAATGCCGCCCTCCAGTGGCCGGCGCCCTAGGCAAATGCCTAGATTTGCCTATTGGTGGCGCTGGCCCTGGAAGCAACCTGAGGAAGTAATTAAAACTGCTTAAACCTGGGGGATACTTTATTTTAATTGGATGCTTAAATACAACATATATCATAGCTGGTAATGAAATGATACATGCATTTCATTGTGATTAAAGTTTTTTTTTTTTTTTAAACAGAATGTCACCGATGAAGGATTTAGAATTTCTTGTGAGGTTCTTGATCGAAAAGTAGAGAGTGATCTCATAGATTATAAGCATGTATTGGTCATTACTGCTGCCAAAGGGAATATTTAGTAGTAGTGGCCAATGGCTGGATTATTCCTTCATAGGATTCTTAATAACCTCTAATCTGGGTATTTTATCTTCTTTGACCATCAGATATTTACTAAATCTTAATACCAGCTCTTATGGTGCAAAAGAGCTTACATTTATATTAATGAAAGTACTTTTCAGTAAATATTGATTATGTTTTTCTTATATTTGTTTAAATATAATCCAAAATTGTAAAAAATAAAATGCTGCAATGATTTAATTGTATATTATTTAACAGTTTCTTATATAGCGCACACAGATTCCGCAGCACTTTACAGAGAATATTTAAACATTCACATCAGTCCCAACCTCAGTGGAGCTTACAATCTATATTCCCTACCACATGTACACGCACACACATTTATTCTAGGGTTACTTTTTTGTTAGAAGCCAAATAACCTACCAGTATATATTTTGGATTGTGGTAGGAATCAGGAGTACCTGGAGGAAACCCACACAAGTACTGGAGAACCCAGAGGAAGCCCACACAAGTACAGGGAGAATATACAAACTCCGCACAGTTAGGGCCATGGTGGGAATCAAACCCATGGTCTCAGTGCTGTGAGGCATAGGTGCCGATTCCGTGGGTGATCAGGGGCCTGAGCACCCACGGAAAATGTTAAGCATCCACCAGCCCCAATGGAGTCTGTGGGGAGCGCCGGGTCTGACAGGAAGTTGCGGCTTGCAGGAGGCTCACTAAAGCACTCCCTGCACCGCGTAGTCTCTGCCTCTCTAGCAGCGTCGCTCCCCGCTGACTAATTCTGCAAAGCAGGGAGGCCCCGGAGTGCAGACAGAGGCTCTCTCCCTGCTTTGCTCGCTATTGCTGTGTGACATAGTGCAAAGTATTGTTTGAACAAAATTAAATGTGTGAGTTCATTTAAAGGAACAAAGAGCATTTAATTTTGCTCAAACAATACTATGTTGTTGTATTTCTTGTTTCAGAAAATATATATACACACACCATCTATCAAGTATCACACTAAAACAGGAAAGTACTGTTTACTTGAGAAGGTGGTGTGATAACTACTAGCAGTGCATTTGTGATGCACGACTGTTTGGATTGTATTTTTTGGGTTGTGTGGTGTTAAACCCCAGTGTGTCACAGGCAGCAGCGGGAAGGTGTGCGCAAAATTTGATCACAAAATCTAGAAACTAATATTTATCTGTCCTAATGATCGTAAGGAATAGAGATTTGCATTCACAATATGATTCACTTATAGGAAGATCTGTTTGCAAGTCAGCTGTAAAATGTGCACAATATTGTGACCAAATTTATCTAATCTTTTAAGCATACTCAAATATCCATTCTTGAGATTAGATTAATTTTTCTGTATTAATTGGAGATTGCCCATGTGTAGACACTATGAGATGTGCACAGACCTTAAGTTTTGGATTGGTCAAAACCTCCCGGAAACATTTTGGTCCAAATTTGGCTTCCTTGAAAACTGATAACAGCTAAAGTCATGTAATTTGGACCTATTTTGTTAGGATCTGACAGACTGGAAACCGTGTATCAGTATCTGGAGTGAGCAATGTGCTGGTACAAAGACAAAACTGTGGCTGCAGGGAATTCAGACATATTCAGGACCAGGGCCCTTATTCTGATCGGTGCGGATATTCCCGCATTCTTACGGAGCGGTCCGCACGCCACGGTGTTTTGCCGCATGCGGCCATCGTCCATAGAAACGCCCACGTGTCCTCCGCATTCGGACGGACTGACTCTTTAAGAACAGGGCGTGTTTACGGACGACATACAAACCATGCGTGTGCGGGAGAAACACTCCGATTCTGCACGGTATTACAGAGTATTACAGAGTATGCTCGGAAATACCGCATCCGAACGGGAGCCAAGCGGTGCTACCGCCCGTAAGCGGAGTATTTACGCCAAACAACCCACTATGAAGTATCTTCTGCAATACATCACATGACCCACTTATTCAATTACCTATCCTCATAAAAAACAGCTTATTTGGAATTGGAATCAATTAGATGCCAATATATCCTTACAAGCATGCCTAACACATGCATTGCACACATTAACCCTTACAGCAATGTAAGTGCAATGGTTTGTATTACACCCTGTGTAAAAGATTATAAACAATCTACACATATACTGTTTCAAGTGCAAATAAAACCAACAACTGTGAACTTGCATAAAGAATTTATTGAAAAAAAACCATTAACATAGAAAAAAAAAAATATAAAATAATAAATTAAAGCAGCAGATCGCGGATGTCCTGCAGGTCTGCTAGAAGGAGCCTTAAGTGGTGCTCCGCTCGCAGGACGGCCCCACGCACCCCCTCATCTGCCGGTGTGGTGTCATCTGTGGGCATGTCAAAGGGGCAAAAATTAGTCATGTTATTCATGCATACATTTCACATACTGCGACATAAATGGCACAAATGCTAGGTGACATGTGTGTATGTGTATATATATATATATATATATATATATATATATATATATATCTATCTATGTAGATAGATAGAGACACATAGATAAATAGATATGACACATACATATATACATACATGCAAACTTATTTACTACATACTGTCTTTTTTGGCCTCTACCCTTTACTCTGCAGAAGACATAACAGTCATATTGTTTCTTCTCAGTCACAACCCACCCATGACTAACCAATGACAAGCATGTCATGGCCTCCGTCAATAAGAACTTGTCACAATCTGCTCAGTCTAAGTTCAGTGATGGTTCGTGGCATGGGAGTTATGCAAATGTCAGGAATGCACAGTACACATCCTCAAAATCTTAATTCTGTCTAAACCAACCTACAATTCTGTGAGGTCAAAAAAACAATCTGAACTACAGGGGGTGTTTAGGTAGAGGAGGCTCCTGGGACACTGGCAACTTGTGACTCCATTCCAAGGTAGGCCGGCCCCTACTCCATTTATAGCATACATCCTAGAGTTTATAAATAACATTCAGCAACCATATAGATTCCACTATTTGATGGGTCATAATCTACGCTTGCAGCAGGTGATTTTAATCCACAAATGATCCACTCATCCCTTTACTCCTGGATCCTGTTTAACTACAACGGTTATGTGGCAGTCAAAATGGACCTCCAACCCATCCCACAAACCTGTGTAATTGAGAGGTGTCCTGGATGAAAGGGATGCCTTGGACACCCCATCTAACCCGTACCTGTATCTGTAGCTACCCACTTTGGGGTCTATATGAATAGTATGGGCCCAAAATTTATTATCACCAGTGCTACATAAGAAATACCAGTACAACTACTTCATGAATGATGCATTATGTTAACATACCGATCTGCTGGTACTCCGGGGCCTGGCACGCCTCCTCATTTCCCACTGGCTGCATGTGCAGTGGCACATAGGAGGTGCTGGAGTCCATCTGTGTGCAATTATATTTGTTTTGTATTATTATTTATTTTGCTGCATTCCTGCCATGTTGTTTATTGTTTGGATGTATTATTTTATGGTCATTGCATCACAGTGGCATTGACTGTGACATGAATATAAATAAATGTGTTTACTTTACCCAAAATGTGTGGTTTCATGAGTACATGTCTAATACACATGTGTATTGATAGTATTAAGATTCAGTCATGTCCATTGTTAGCAGTTTTTAAGTGTGGGACAAGTACAGCATATGTGGGGGATTACTAAGGTTTCCTTGAAGCAGCAATGGTTTCAATTAAAGCACTGACAAGCGGCCTATTAGTGAGTAATGAGTAAAGGAGTAGATTCTATTGGGTTCAGGTGTTAATGGTTGTAGTCATTAGGCGTACGTTCGCCTACCGCATGAACGAGTGGTGTCCGCAAAGCAATAGTACACTTGTGGACACCGCACATTTCTGGCCTTTTTGATCGCGTGCATTCGGAGTGGTTTCCGAATGTACGCCCCCCCAACATAAGTGTACTCCCCCGTGTCCGCCCATGTTTCCGCCCCGTTTTGCCCACTTTGAAACTACGCCCATGTGTCATTCCGCATGACGCCCATAATACGCCCCTATTTCCCGACTGATAGCGGTGAACAGTTTTGGACGGAATTTGGCCGAACTGGTACCGAGTCAAGGCGTGGCACATGCGCGTAGCGTTCTCCACGCATGCGCAGACGCCGTAAAGACGCGATCCGTAAGTATGCGGTAAAGTCCGCGTCAATCAGAATAAGGGCCCAGGTGTGGAAAGGTAAGGCCAGGTACACACCAGAACGATAACACCACAATGCCTGGAAGCAGGGGAAAGCAGCAGCTAGCAATGGCATAAATCTAGCCAGGACCTGGATGCAGCTCAAAGGAATGTCCACAGAAAACAACAATGAAATACTTTATTCAGGCATCAAAGAATAAAGTATAATTTCCACAGCAAACAAAGTGACTTTCAATGGTACAAGAAATGCAGGTAGATAATGCAAAGGAATATGGATAATTGCAGGATGCCGAGTAGTGGGAGAATGCAGGCCAGCTACTCGGTATATGATAAGAAATAGCAGGAACCAAAGTACTTAACTGAAAGTCCTTCTGATAGCAGGAAAAGTAAATATCCAGAGCAGGTTGATGACAGAGACAAGGCAAATGTCCAAGGCTGATTACCAGGGGGAGCTGGAGTACAGGCCATCCACACATGGAGCAGGAACTATGAACAGCAGGGTGGAGTCCTAGTGATCCCCTTTTATACCATAGCTGAGGTAATCAGTGGATTAGAGATGGGCAAAACGGATCTTTTCGCGGACCCGGCTCGACCCGGGTCGGTCACTAAAAAGATCTAGATCCTTTGGGCGGCTCTACGGATCAGTTTGTGAAAAAAAGACAGTTATTTATGGTTTGAGTTAGTGTACCATACCTCCCAACATGACCCTTTCCAGGAGGGACACAATGCTCTGTTTCTGGACTTCCCTCTTAATGTTTGATTGTTATTACCTGTGTGGAAACACCTTTCTTGCCCATTTACCTGTTTAGAACAGGTAATAGCAATCATTCGTTAAGAGGGAAGTCCAGAAACAGAGCAAAGTCGTAGGTCAGAGATGGGGAACCTTTGGCCCTCCAGCTGTTGTTGGACTACACATCCCAGCATGCCCTGCTACAATTTGCTATTTGGCCATGATAACACTGTTGCAGGGAATGCTGGGATGTGTAGTCCAACAACAGCTGGGGCCAAAGGTTCTCTAACCCTGACCTAGGTGGTGCACTTAACATAGATTGTTCTCCACAGTATTAGCCCGTAGAATCTATGGTTTTACACACAGGGGAAATTGACTAATAATTGAATAGCCCTGCGTGGTAAACACAGTAGATAATTGAATATTGAATACGTCGGGTTTGCCCCCTTATATATCTCAGGGTCCCTTCCTGTGGGGCTACCGGTCTCTGTACTACTACTACAATTAGCCTGTAGCCCCTCCCCTTGAATATCTCCCCAATAGGCCCTCAGCATTTCAGGCATACACGCCGCCGGATACGGCAGTAGGGGGAGGTGGGGTCTGACATTCTGTGGCTCACTGTACAAATCAGGCCTCCCTCTTGAAGACCCCTTTTCATTGCCAGTTTCGGGAGGGAGGAGGGGGTCCCTATGATATAAAAATAAAAGTGTCTACTCACCCATTAAATACAACCATTTCCCTCATGCCTACCTATATACTTGTACAATGACAAATACAGGGAATAATCCTTTGTGAGGTGGTGTCCTGGGGTATTGATCATATTGGGGCAGTTTATCAATTTTGAGGGCGCAGGTCGACATGGGGATTTTCACTGTTTTTTGAGCCGACATGTGCCGACAGGCGGTATTTCATGCCCTACCTTCCACTAGGGCATGAAGTGAGATTATAATAGTGTGGCGAGCGAAGTGAGACACTGTGCCCAAAGCATTGCGAGCGATGCGAGGGTCCGATTCTCACTTCCAACTGTGTCCATGTCAACTGTGTTGACATTCGGGTCAAAAAACAGCGAAAACCCCATGTCGACCTTATGACCTTCCTCATGTCATCCTAACGTCCATGTCTACCTTTTCCCATGTCAACCTTTTCCCATGTCGACCTTTCTGCATGTCGACCTAGTGACTGTCTGACCAACGCTTGTCTGACGAACAATCCAGTTCCCAGGACCTGGGTAGAAGTCCCGTATAAAGGGACACGGCGTGTCCCATTTACACTGCCGCTGACAGGGGTCTGACCCGCTGAAGACCCGGGGTTTTGCAGCGGTGTAAAAGGGGTATTAATTTGCTCGTTGCCAAGGGAGACTAAATTTGCTCATTGCCGAGCCCCCCCTCCCCCCCCCCAAATGAAAGTTAAAAGAAGGCCCCCTCCCCCTCCAAATTAAAGTTAAATGTACTACACAGCCCAGCAAACACAGATCTAGTAAAAAAAAAAAAACACATGTGCACTGCCTAATTTATGTCTGTGTGTCTGTGTGTTCATACTTCTACTACACACCTTTCTGTGATACTACTGGTGTACTCAGGTGAAGCAATCTTGAAATGCCTGCCAGTGCCAATGCCTCTGCTCTGTCTGCTGTTGATGTGTAGTCACCAGACCTCCCTCAGGGCTTCCAGATTCAGAAGAATCTAGATCTGCACGTGACACAGCAGCAGCAGCAGCACAAGCAGCCAATTAGAAGAAAATATCTCAGCTGCCAAAGGGGGCAGTGCTGAGCTCAAGCAATGCAATGTGCATTGTATTGTATGTAATGCGTATGTAATGCTAAGCGAAACCGATCCGGATCACCATTTTGGGATCGGCGGATCGCTCGTTCTTTTGATGGATCCGTTCAAAAGAACCGGATCGTTCGCGAACGACACATCTCTACAGTGGATGCAGCTGAGAGCAACATGAAGCACACTCCTAGCTGCTTGCCATTAGCAGACAGACAGACAGGACAGAGTGTAACATATTTATGGTCCTACCGTTTTAGTAACATCATTATCCATAAATTTTATTTGTTCACAGTTGATTTATCACAGCACAATATTGCTCACCAGTATTGGCAAAAGGCTTCATTGAGTTAACTGGCTAAACAAGGGACAAAGCAGCGACACAAACACATAGACAATTAAAAGAATACAGCACATATACTGTATGACTGATTAAATCTGGCTGATTAAAAATGTGGAATACTGTGCAACAAACAAAAAATAATTCTAATAGATTTTATTTCTAAATTCTAATGCAATTGCAACTGACCCGTGCATCTAATCAAAGGCTTCAGGAGTCAGGTCAATAATAAAGATTCAATGTCTTTGCAAGAGATCCCCCTCACAATAAATACACTTTTTTTTTTAAACAAATTTTATTGGTTTTTAAAGTGCATATGAGCAAATCAGTATAAAGAATACAATCTCAGTAGCCATAGTATCAATACAAAAGACATACAAACAGAATACAAAAGTGGTCATCTCAGATAATATAAGCCATTCTGGGTAATTGTAGTTGGCTCTTAAGTTCTGTGTGGTTCTATACACCACACTTGGCTTGTATAAGGAATCCAGGGTACCGCATTTCGGGCGGTGCACGGGCGCACTCTTGCAGTGAGTCTGTCGATTATAACAGTATTTGCAGCGACGTCCTGGATTCTTAAATCGATTGTAAGCTAAGTATTTTTGTTATCTCTGAGTAGGGAGATGACACTAAGTACTATCTACAAAGAACATAATACACACTTAAAACATTTAGAAGAGATGGAAAAGAGTTAGAAAGATGGAATAGAAGAGAGGAAAAAGGGGGGGAGGGAGGGGGGGGGGTAACTTGGAGTAACAAGCACTTTGGTTGTTTTTCTGTGTATTTTGTGTTCCTCAGGAGTCAGAACCTCACGTAAGAAGAAATAGGAAGGGTATATCTGGTCAGGTCGCCTGCTGTTTCGAAGGGGAGTTGAATGGGTTCTTTTTAAGAGTTTTGCATAGAAAGAGCCACGCCTCATATGTATCTCTAAAAAAGATATTGGAGTGTGTTAGGGTAGGAATTAGTTTTTTGGGGGAATGTAACAGTGCACAGGGTGAGTAAGGGGCGAACAGCGCCTTATCTAGGTCAGGGATAGTATACTGATCCTGGTCGAGGATCCAGTCTAGGGCATATCTGTTGAGCAGGGCTTTGGAGTAAAGGAGTAGGTTGGGGAAACCCAGGCCTCCAAGATGTTTCGGTTGTTGGAGTTTCTGCATAGATATTTTAGGTTTCTTTGAGTGCCAAATGAATGAGCTGCATATTTTTGTAGTGTGTAAGGCATCCTTTCTAGAGATACTGACCGGGAGTAGCTGCATGATATATGTGAGCTTGGGGAGAAGGATAGTTTTTACAACTTCAGTGCGTCCTTGTAGAGATAAGGGGAGGTCTTTCCATCCTGCCAGGGAATTTGTTATTTTCAAAATAGTAGGGGTAAAGTTTAATTTATATAGGTTTTCAATTTTATTTGGAATTAGAATGCCAAGATATTTAATATGGGAAGTCTGTATTCTAATGGTTTTTAGTTCTGGGCTATCTGGGAACTCTGGGGGTAGTCCAGAGATATTAAGTAGTTCAGATTTTGCAATATTTATTTTATATCCTGAAAAAGTTCCAAACTGGGTAATAATCTCTAAAGATGTGGGGATGGAGTGTTGGGGGTTTGACAAGAAAAGCAGCATGTCATCAGCAAATAGTGACACACGTATGTCTGTATGTCCTACCATAATGCCTGTATAGAGTGGGGATGAACGAAGAGCGACAGCTAGGGGTTCTAGGGCTTGGGCAAACAGGAGAGGGGATAAGGGGCAGCTCTGTCTTGTGCCTCGAAGTACTTTGAAGGGTTCCGAAATGGAACCATTGCATATGATTCTGGAGGACAAGGCCCCATACAGAGTTTGTAACCATGATATGAATTCTTCTGGAAAGCCAAATCGGTCTAGGGTGAAAAATAAGTGGTCCCAGTGGACCATGTCAAAGGCCTTCTCGGCATCCAACGAGAGGATGGCCCTCGAAGGCCCCGACACGGATCCCTGGGATTGGGAGAGTGCTGTCAGGACTTTCCTGATATTCGTCACTGGGTGTCGCCCTGCGACAAAACCAGTCTGGTCCGGATGGACCAAATTGGGAACTACTGGTTTCAGTCTGTCTGACAGAATTTTTGTTAAAAGTTTGTAATCCAGGTTCAGCAAGGATATAGGTTTGTATGAGGCCGGGTCCGACAGATTTCTACCTGGTTTAGGTATTACCCGGATATTGGCAGAGTTGAATAGCATTGGGATAGTTTTGGACTTTAGAAGGGCATTAAACATAGAGGTGAGGACTGGTGCTATATGGGGTAGGAGGAGTCTGTAGTAGTCGGCCATGAAGCCGTCAGGGCCAGGGGCTTTTCCTGGTTTTAATTGGGATATGGCTCTGGAGACTTCATCTAGTGTAATTTCAGCTATAATATTTTCTTTTGTTCTTTCGTCTAGTTGGGGTAGTGTGATGTTCTCCCAAAATTGATCTTGATGTTGGGTAGTTGAGGTCGGGAGGGAGTATAGATTAGCATAGAATTTATTCAGGAGTTCTGCTATTTGGCTATTGGATGTTGTAAGTGTACCATCAGGTTTGGTTAAGGGGTGGATCGTGGATGGGGGTCTTTGCCCCTGTAGGAGATTTGTTAGCAATCTGCTCGACTTGTTTCCGTATTTATGGAATTTATATTCTTTTTTAAAGGTGTATCGTGCCTCAAGTTTGGAGAGTAGTTTATCGAATTGGGCTCTAGTCAGGTTATAGGTATTTCGATTTTGTGGGGAGGGGTGGGATTTATATGTTTGATACGCTTCTGTTAAGGCAGTTTGGGCTGAGATGTAGTCTGCTGTGAGTCTACGTTTTTGGTGTGTGGTCAGAGATATTATTGTGCCCCTGATGACGGCTTAAGAGGCTTGCCAGTATAGCATCGGGTTGGTAGTGAGGGTTTCTGAGTTGGATTTGTGATAATTCTCCCATGCCTTCAGCACTTCCTCCCTCAGGGTGGCAGAGGAGGCCAGGGAAGGAGGGCATCTCCATGAGATAAAGGTGGAGGGTTCGGGGGAAAGGACTAGTTTTATCCATGTGACTGCATGGTCAGAGAGTGTAATGGTCTCTATTGTGGCCTCTTCAATGTTTAGCAGTATATTGGACG
Organism: Crinia signifera; assembly: GCF_055691185.1. NCBI lineage: Eukaryota > Metazoa > Chordata > Amphibia > Anura > Myobatrachidae > Crinia > Crinia signifera. Next base: position 41,530 of record NW_028142143.1, read on the forward strand.
ATGCTAAGTTATAATCTATGCGGGAGAGACCCCCCGTGGAAGCCGATAGACATGTGAATTCAGAGTCTGTGGGGTGAAGTGTGCGCCACACATCTATCAGATGTAGCTTTGAGGCTAGGGCTGAGACGCCAAACTTGGGCTGACGTCTTTTTGTCTTTGGCAATATCTGTTTATCTAATACAGGGTGTGCTAGCATATTAAGATCACCACACAGCAATAGAGGGAGATGTAGGTGAGGGGACATCAGGGATACAAGCTTATCTAAAAAAGGTTTTGAATAAACATTCGGCGCATAAACATTTACACATACATAAACTTTGTCAGAAATCGTTAAATGGCATAGCAGGAAACGGCCTTCTGGATCAGGTATTATATGATCTACTTTCACTGGGACTGAGCCTCTAGATAATATCACCAGGCCTCTCGCCTTGGAATTGTATGGGGCGGCGGCTTGTACTTTCCATCCCAGGATGGATAGTTGGAGAGAATCAGTAGCAGTCAAGTGTGTCTCCTGAAGGCATGCAATATCAACACGTAATTTATTTAAGTATAATAAGATTTTCTTCCGTTTGCATGGGGAGTTAATTCCCCCCACATTCCAGGAGGCTATCTTAACAGACATCAAACATCATCATATGGGAATTCAAAAGGTTTCATACTCACTGAGGGTAAATTGTCACATGTAAATTTCCATTGTTGTGCTGGGGGGGGAGGTGGGGAGGAAAGGAAAGGTAGGGAGGAGAATAGAGAAGAAAAACATAAGGAGAGAAGAAAAAAGGAAAACATTTCCATTAATATTGTAACATACAAACTTCCGGGAGGAATGAAGTTAGGGCATGCAGTTCTATGCATCTCAGGTGGGAACGCTCAAAGCTCCCAAGGCACTTTTGCCCAAAAAGGATTAGCTTATAAACTGTAACGCCAACATGAGGGGGGGGGGAGGGGGGAGTGGTATGGGGAAGTCCAGAGTTTGGGAATATTTCCTTAAGTTCTGTACCCTGGATCTGGGGGTTATATGTTGACTCTGGGTTGGATAGTGCAGCAGGTGGTGAGGGTCGGGGGGGGGGGGGGGGAGGGTATGTCTGTCTTCAGACAGTGTCTGGGTAGGAGTACGGAGGGTCAGTTGGAAATAAGAATAGTAAAACGGGTAGTCTCAGTGCATGGTTTCTCCGTGTATCTGATGGGGGGGTTAAGGGGCTGCAGGGTAAGGCTCCCAATCGAGTCGCGGCACATCTACACAGTATTAAACATCAGTATATGAGTGTGGTTGCGTGAAGATCTTCGGACCGTTGGTGTTGGGGAGAGGATGCGGATTGAAGGTAGGTGGGGATATTGTAGTATCTCTGGAGTCAGGTGTGGGGTGGCTTTAGTCACATTCGGACATAGAGCGGGGTGGTACGTGGGTCTGAGAGTCTTTATCCAGGTATTGCTCTGCGTCGAGGGGAGTAGAGAATTCTTTGTATGAGTTTCCATCAAATATGCGCAGATTGGCTGGAAATAGAAGTGCAAATTTTCTTTCAGCCTTGATCAGCCTAGAGCATATCGGGGAGAAATCTTTCCTCGCTTTTGCAACTTCTGCTGAGAAATCTTGGAATAGGAGGATTTTATTTCCTTCCCATTCGATATTTCTGTGTCTACGGGAGGCACTCCAAATTAACTCTTTATGCAAATAGTTCAGCAATTTAAAGATTACAGCCCTGGGTCTGGCTCCCTCCTGCGGGCGCAGGGGGCCTAATCTGTGTGCTCTCTCCAAAACCATATCCGTGCAGCGATCTTGTATCTGAAGCAGATTGGGGAGTGTGAGCTTTATAAAGTCATAGAGGTTCTGACCCTTGACTGTTTCTGGGAGGCCGATAATTCTCAGGTTATTTCTTCTGGACCTGTTTTCCAGGTCCTGAAGCTTGTTATGGACCTGGTAAAGCTCCTTAGTGTGTCTGTGTGATTCCTGTTTTAGCTCAGCAATCGCCATGAAGTTTTCTCCCACCCTGTGTTCATTTATCAGTGTCCTCTGAGATAATTGAGCAATCTGATGCTTGATGTCAGCGGTTTGCTCTTTTAATAAGGGGCCAATGGCTGTTCTTATGGCCTGAACCATATCTCCATATGTGACTGGGTGTGAGGGTGCTGGGAGTACCTGTATGGAGTCTGGAGCGGTATCTTCCGTCAGGAGAGGGGCTGTGGCTGTGTCCCCGCTGTGGGTGGGTGGTGATCGGCGTGCTGGGGTATCTGGAGGCAGCAGGAGGGGTCCGGGCACAGCGTCTGATGTGCCGGGCGCCATCTTGGATTCCCTTGCTTTTTTTTCAGCGTTGCACTGTGTGCGGCTTTTGGAGGTAGGCATCGCTGCCAGCTGTGTCTCCATGCAGCGGAAGGCTTCTGGGGAGGAAGGGGTGGTGGGTGGCGGCGTCAGGGAGGCAGAATTGCCTTGTAAATGGTAGTTTGGGCGGCCTTTTGAGCGGAGCTGCAGCGTTCAGCCTCCTCTCATCAAGGAGCCGGCATAAATACACTTTAATATGATTATTCTTAGATTTATTATACAATGCCAGTCAAGAACACCCAATAAATAGTGTTAATAAGAAGAAGAAGAAGAAGCATGAACTGGCAGAAGATTGTCAAGAATTCTCACAGAAAATGCAGCCCATATTAAAAAAAAAGTGGTTCATGAGGGTATTGTCCTTGGGCCTTTCCACCCACCCTTATTTTTTATATTAATAAGCACATGCACAGTTTAACAAACCAAGCACTTCAGCAACAGGAAATATACTTTTTTGGGCTGAAGTGATTATTTTGTTTGGGCCCCCATAAAAAACAGCATCTTTGGTGTTTGAGTAAACTAAATTACCAATTGTCTTAAGGCTGCTAACACTATTGTTATTCATAAACTCATTTGGAACATTTCAGAGTCATCACCAGAATTGTTGATTATATCATTATCATCAACACAAAATATTAGCTCATATTTACAGACGGTTTAGACATGATTGAAAGAGTCTTTGGTTACAGTGCCAGAATCAGAAATATAAAGGTGCGTACCCACGGTACGATTCATGTTTCGTCCGATATCGTATGCGATGTCACGGGAACGCACTATAGGCTAAAAACCATCAGATTTGGACTGAAAATAATGTACGATCTGCGAACGATATGGTATACGATCTGACGTCACAGCTACTTGGCTAGATCCTGGACGATCACAGGGTTTGCATAATGGGCAGGGATTTAAAAAAAATAACAAACCCCTCATTGGCAGGCTGTAGAAGTGGGTGTTTGCAGGGTTGTATAAAGGCTCAGCAGCCATTTTAAAATTATTGCATTTGTGCAGAGTGACTAGTTTGTATTTCCTCATCAGGTTATTGCAGCTAGTGTGCTAATCAACCTTTTCCAAGGTCAATAATGGATACTTTTCATTGCAATATGCTGGCAGCATATGCAGGAGCTGCTGTGATAGCAGAAAGGGAGAGCTCTAATGATGAGAGAGGAAAAGGCCCCAATAGGGCAAGGCGATCCTGCTGGACCAAGCATTGGCTTTTACAGAGGGAAACTCTCTCTCATATGCCACTACTTGTCCAGATTCGAGAAAACAACCCAGTAGACTACCGAAACTACCTGCGGATGGATGACAGTACATTCCAGGAACTGCTGGGACTGGTGAGGCCCTATATCCAAAGACAGGATACCACCATGCGGAGGGCAATACCTGCAGAGGACAGGCTGATCGTCACTCTGCGTTTCCTGGCAACAGGTAGATCCCTAGCGGATCTGAAGTTTGGGTCCTTGATTTCTCCTCAGGCTTTGGGCCGTATAATTCCTGAAACCTGCAGGGCCCTATATGCTGTCCTCAAGCCACAATACTTGAAGGTAAGGACAATTTAAAAGTCACATTAGTTGTAAATATGTATTCACAGCATCCTCCGTAGAGTATATGCTAATGCACATGGTCCCATTGTGTTCCCACTTAATTGCTTTATTTGAAGTGTCCTTTGTTCTCTATGTGTGCTCCCCGCATGCTCTGAAAGCAGCAGCAGACATATACATAGAGAAATGAGCACACACCAAATACATTGTTTAATGTTGTAAAATCTGAATTAAACCAGACACCGCTTAAGATTGCTGACCACCCCAGCGGCAAGGCTTACGGAGACGAGGAGGGGGAGAGTTGGGGTGGGGTGGCCCGTAACTGTGTGGTGGCTTTTTTATGGGGCAGGAGAAATCTGCCCAGGTTGGTTTGTTGTAACCCAGTAAAACACAACAAGCATGGGCTTAATACAGGCCTGGCCAACTGCTGCCTCTCAAGATGTTGTGCAACTACAAATCACATCATGCCTTGCCACAGTTCAGCAATAAAGAAGGTAGTGTTTAAACTGTGGCAAGGCATGGTCGCATTTGTAGTTTGGCAACATCTGTCCATCCTTAATATATATCATACATGGTTTGCAAAGTATAATTATGTGTAGAAGTGTGTACTGCCAATCAATTGTCCTCCTTGGGAAGGCTCAATTGTGAGCATCAACAATGAAATATGCTATAAAATTATGTAAATATAAACCTCAAATGAAAATCATTTTTCTTCAACCTTTTTTTCTAGTTTCCTACTACCCGTGAGGAATGGCAGGGTATTGCGGCCGATTTTGAGACCAGATGGAACTTTCCAAACTGCGGAGGGGCCATCGATGGGAAGCATGTCCGCATTACACAGCCACCCAAATCTGGTTCCTTGTACTATAACTATAAAGGGTTTTTTAGTGTAGTACTGCTGGCGATAGTGGACGCCAATTATGAATTTGTTTATGTGGATGTGGGTAAAAATGGCAGGGCATCAGATGGAGGTTCACTGAAAGACACTCTTTTTTACCAGCACCTTGCCACAAAGCGCCTCAACCTCCCTTCTAGTGATGATTGCCAAAATGGACTAAATTTTGTTTTCCTAGCTGACGAGGCATTCGCACTCCATGAGCACATCATCCGTCCCTATCCTCAGAGAGTGCTTAATCAGGAGCGTCGTATTTTTAATTACAGGCTTTGCAGGGCGCGACGCACTGTGGAAAATGCCTTCGGCATAATGAGCAACAAGTTCAGGATTTTCCACAGTGCAATCAATATGCGCATCGACAAAATCCAATGGATAGTGCTTGCAAGTTGTGCCCTGCATAATTTTTTGAGGCGCAAATCAAGACACGAATTACCTGTAGTGTCAGAACCGGAACCAGCACAGCAGTCTCAGGACATCGATGGGTGGACCTCCCTTAATGCAAACCCACTGGCACATGGGTCATCACAGCGTGCAAAGCAGGTCAGAGACCAATACCTGGCCTACTTCAATGGAGAGGGTGCATTGGACTGGCAGCTTCAAGCAATTGCCTGATACTGAACCTGCTATTTGTACTTTTTTGTTTAAGATACATTACTTTGACTGCAATGTCCCAAAAATTTGCATGTGTTGTATTTTTGGAACAAATGCTATGTTTCAAGTATTAAATAAGTTTAGCTTACTATTTTATAAAGTTTATTGTATGTTACCCAAATGTATATTGTTTTTATTGAAAACCCAACTGTGATAGCTGAATGGTAGTGTACACAGATTGTGACGTACTTATCAATACCTTTGGGGAAAGCAGTAATTTATGAGAACAACAAAGTTTTGCAGAAAACAATATTTATTGCCCTTTCCACAAAAAATTGCAACCAGGCAATGTAGATTTTTTCTTTACAAAATAAAATGTGGTCCTTTCCACAAAAAATTGCAACCAGGCAATGTAGATTTTTTCTTTACCAAAAAAAATAAGGTATGATTTGTTTTCGGATCATAAAAACTATACTTCAAAGTAATGTGTTACAAGAACTTTCCATCAAGCCACATATCACTACTTCCTAACGGCTCAGCATTAACTTCTAGATATCAGGAACAGAGATATCTTTACTACCCAAAGGGACTGCATATATTATAACATTTACAACTTGTACAGATCAGGCTCACAAAGGAGAGTAGCCTGTGCACCCACCCATACAGAGGGGGTACCACTCGGGCCGGGAGTGGAAGTTTGATATTGGGGCTGTGATGAGGTAGCACTTGGGCTACAATACAAGGGTGGGCTTGTATGTTCAGTAAAACTTGGTGGTGGGTATGATGTGCGAGATGGGTATTGGTTAGGGGGAGGACGTTGGCCTTGCTGCGTTGTATATGATGCTGATGATGCAAGGTTAATATCACGCCTTAATTCGCCACTGCGACCCCGTATCATCAGATCATATACAATCCTCTTGAAATGGATGCGCTGGTCTGGTACCATTGCCTCCAATTCCTGTGCAACATGTGTACCAAAAGCATTGAATTCATTGGGTAACTTATGCAGAACCTCCTCTGCACTTTGGAGAAACCGCTCGGCACGGTTTGGTGCTGAACTTGAGGAAGCTCTAGACTTGATTGTGGTGAGGGTCCTCTTGGGTCTTGACGGAGGTGTGCTTTCCACCACCACAGCAGTCTGCTCGGCTTCGGTTTGTTGGGTGTTGGGTGGCTCTGTCTCCGCATCCGAAAGAGTGACCTTGAATGTGCACAAAAATAAACTGTCAATAACAAATTACATCAAGCTAAATAACACAGTAAATAATATTATGTATACACTCACCACGTTGCTATTATCTGTTTCCTCCTCTGGCAATAGCCCAGGAGAGACTTCCATCATTGAACACTGTGACTGACTTAGGGGGTCTTGATCCTGTAGGAAATGGAGCTGATCATAGTACCAAAAAGATGGTTTTTCAATCTCCTCTACCCCGGCTCCAGAGCGTTTGGAATCCTCATATTTCTTGCGTTCTTTTAAGTATACTGTACGGAAATTTTGAATCTTCTTTTTCACAAACTTTATGTCGGCAGAAGCATTTATGCCTTTGACGTATGTCAGCATTTCCTGCAGTGCCTTGTTGCGTTTCTCCTTATTAGCATAATTTTTGTCCTTGACCCGCCACAGACACTCATTCGCCTCATACATGTCCAGAAATCCTGTCCAAAATTCCTGGTTTGGGGTTGCCATTTCTTAAAAAAAAAAAAAAATAATAATTTAATATCAACACAACACTGACATCACATATACTGTAATAAAGCACTTTCTTCACGCAGCTCTCCATCCCCTGTGATAATGCAGCCTCACCCTCCATCCCCTGTGATAATGCAGCCTCAGCCTCCATCCCCTGTGATAATGCAGCCTCCCCCTCCATCCCCTGTGATAATGCAGCGTCACCCTCCATCCCCTTCATGCAGCCAGGTCTCCCATCCCCAACCAAGCACCATTTTCTTGCAGGCACCCCCACCTACCCCTTGATGTATGCAGGCGACCCCTCCCTACCAAGCACCATTTTCATGCACGCACCCCCACCTACCCCTTGATGTATGCAGGCGACCCCTCCCTACCAAGCACCATTTTCATGCAGGCACCACCACCTACCCCTTGATGTATGCAGGCGACCCCTCCCTACCAAGCACCATTTTCATGCAGGCACCCCCACCTACCCCTTGATGTATGCAGGCGACCCCTCCCTACCAAGCACCATTTTCATGCAGGCACCCCCACCTACCCCTTGATGTATGCAGGCGACCCCTCCCTACCAAGCACCATTTTCATGCAGGCACCCCCACCTACCCCTTGATGTATGCAGGCGACCCCTCCCTACCAAGCACCATTTTCATGCAGGCACCCCCACCTACCCCTTGATGTATGCAGGCGACCCCTCCCTACCAAGCACCATTTTCATGCAGGCACCCCCACCTACCCCTTGATGTATGCAGGCGACCCCTCCCTACCAAGCACCATTTTCTTGCAGGCACCCCCACCTACCCCTTGATGTATGCAGGCGACCCCTCCCTACCAAGCACCATTTTCTTGCAGGCACCCCCACCTACCCCTTGATGTATGCAGGCGACCTCTCCCTACCAAGCACCATTTTCATGCACGCACCCACACCTACCCCTTGATGTATGCAGGCGACCCCTCCCTACCAAGCACCATTTTCATGCACGCACCCACACCTACCCCTTGATGCATGCAGGCGACCCCTCCCAAACGAGCACCATTTTCTTGCACGCACCCACACCGCAGCTGAAACACCCATGACAAAATGTACTTGCTTTTTGTGCCTGTCTCCAGCTCCTCGTGCCTCCTCTGGGTGTGTGCGTGTGTCATGGTTTTTTGCTCTTGCTCCAGCTCCTCGGGCCTCCTCTGGGTGAGTGTGCGCCGCGGAATGGCTGATGGGGAGTGTCTGGGCAGTGTCCAGGAAGTGGCCAGGGCGTGCCGCTGATGACGCGCATTGCTTGCTAGAAAGCATACGATACAGTGTGCCGTACGATATGCACTGTATCTTATGCTTTCTAGCCAAAATTCAGTTGCATGCTCACCCGACCAGCTCCCTCCCAGACGACCGGCGGGAGCGCGCATCGTACGTCGGATAGTGCGTACACACGGTAAGATATAGTGCACTATCTAGCATGCTATTCGAAACCAGCTAGATAGTGTGCTAGATTTTGCACTATATCTTACCGTGGGTACGCACCTTAAGACTCAGACTTAGTACTCCAGGGATTGGTATAGTTTGTTGTTCAGCGATAGGGGTACATTTACCAAGCTCCTGTGTAATGGTTGCAACTCATCTGGTTACGAATGCACATCGGTTTTTAAACCAATTTCTGTTATATTACCAAGCTCCCATGTTTGCAGAATTAATGTTTTCTGATCATGAACTCATTTGTATTTGGCTGCTGAGTTTTCCAGCAGCCAAACACTGCTGAACATGAGGCATGCATGGCTCACTCAGATCTGTACAGTGTTTCTTTGTGTAAAAGTTAAAGTGTTCAAAATGTAAAAAACAAACAGTGTGGGGTCCTCCCTCCTAAAAAGAACCAGCTCCAAGCTCGTCAATATGGTACTTGTTCAAAAAATATATGGTAAAATTTGGTACTGGTTCTAAAAATATATGGTCAAATTTGTGTAGGGTCCCCCTCTATTTAAAGATCCAGCACCTGGCTTTTGGACCAGTAATGGTTTAAAAAATATGGGGGGAAAAGAACATAGAACATAGATGTCCTCCGTATTTTTTGAACCAGTTTTGGGCTCCACTAGTCAGTAAGGTATGGCCACAGCAACAGGAAATGTTTAATTTAGTCCCAGTTGTGGAATTAAACACCCCCCCCCCACCCCCAACTAGACAGCCCTGGCTGGGGTCCCTCGGTGGAGTGGAAACTCTGCAATAAAGGGGATTCTCCCTCCATAGCATCTAAGGTCCAGGACTAAGTCCCAGGGCTATGCCCAGCATGCCTTGGTGGTGGGTGCTGAGTTCATAGCATCAAAGTGTAAAAGAAAGTTTTAATATTGTGTTTTACTTTACAAGCCTCCTACACATGCTGGTTATTGGAGAACCAAATGAACCAGCATGCGTGGCATTAAAGGACCTGCTAGTATTTATAGATCCACATGCAAAACAAATTTTACAATAATGAAGGACACACGCACCATGATAGTATAGCTTTATTACACACTCATGCACACTCACATACATACTGGCACACTCACACATACTTACCTACATCTCCAGGAACCCTTTGATCCTCTTGTCCAGTAGAAATCCATAGGGTACCTGTAAAAAACATATTCACCTACTCCAGTGTAGATCAGTCCTTTTTGGTTCCTGTAGGTATCCAAACGTTAAAAAAATAAGAAAGTGCATGTCCTAAACCATACAAACTGAAAAGAATCAATGTGTACACTTGGATTCTCTTCCCCAGAATGGGGGGCCTCTATGTGACATCTGTCACTTGTAGACCCATCAGCTTTTCAGGTGGCAGCATGTAATAGTGCTCTCCTGATTGATTGAGCTCCAATGAGCTGTCACTCAAGCCGAGAACATATGCTTTAGGGCTGGCGCTACCCGCTCACCAGAGGATGCAAAACAGGGAGGCGCCAGGCTGGAGAGGCTTTTCCTATGCTGCTGCTGCTGCCGGCTGATGCTGTGCCTTACAGGCTACAGTATAAGACAGCCAGCGGTGCCGGTATCCTGAAGCGCGTTGTGGCACCCCTACTCTATATTAGGTTGCTTCGGCTTTCTCCGCCATCTATCCTCCCTCTCCTCCCTCTCCTCCATGTCCTCGACGTGAGAGGGTGAACCTGCGGTGGCGGCAGCTTGCAGCAGTAGCTTTCGCTCACTGCGATTTTCAGACTGAAGATGCCGCCCTTCAATTCAGAGCTCGGTCCTGCCGGAAGCTGACCCTGGCTGGTGGCTCTCTGTGCATAGCTGCATCTCCCAGCTCAGGGGCGGCTGCTAATGCATCATAGTCATAGTCAAAGAGAGAGAGATAACAGCCAGAGCTCTGCTTCTTCCTGGAGGCTGGCCCCACCCACCTCACTGTCTGAGCTCCGTGAGGCCAGCTCTCCCTGCTCTTCATTGCTGCTTCTGACTGAGCCTGCGGTGAGCTGCCTCCCCCACCACACTGCCGGGTCCCTGCACCTTCCAGGCTGGAGCAACACAGCCAGGTGAGTGCTGTGTATACTGGGGAGTGGGGTGTGTTTATAATGTGGGGGGTGTATATAATGTGGGGGAGTGGGGTGTGTATATAATGTGGGGGTGTATATAATGTGGGGGAGTGGGGTGTGTATATAATGTGAGAGGTGTATATAATGTGGGGAGGGGGTGTATATAATGTGGGGGTGTGTATATAATGTGGGGGAGTTGGGTGTGTATATATTGTGGGAGGTGTAAATAATGTGGGGGAGGGGTGTGTATATAATGTGGGGGGTGTATATAATGTGGGGAGGGGGTGTATATAATGTGGGGGGTGTAAATAATGTGGGGGAGTGGGGGTGTATATAATGTGGGGGGGTGTATATAATGTGGGGGAGTGGGGGTGTATATAATGTGGGGGAGCGGGGTGTGTATATAATGTGGGTGAGGGGGGGGTGTATATAATGTGGGGTGTGTATATAATGTGGGGGGGTGGGTGTATATAATGTGGGTGAGGGGGGGTGTATATAATGTGGGGGAGTGGGGTGTGTATATAATGTGGAGTGTTTGAGGGAAATTTACTAAGAATACGAATGCAAAAAGTTGCATTTGTATTCTTAATACGAATTAATACGACAGCATACCTCGTATGCTTTGCCATGTTCCGGAGGGGGATTTACAAAGCAGTCAAATAGGACTGCTTTGTAACGCTCCGATGTTGTATTAATTCATATTAACAGCTGTATATATGGCCGCTAATACGAATTAGTGTAGGCAGTCTGCACGGATCAGTCAGATCCGTACAGGCTGCAAGGTGTAAAAAAATGGCGTGGGGTCCCCCGACAGCCATAACCAGCACCAGGCTGACAGAGCCGGGGCCGGTAATTAAAAATCAGGGAATCCGACAAATAGGGGTTCCCCGATTTTTAACAACCAGCCCCAGGCTCCAGGTCCAGGGCTGGTTCCCAAGATACGGGGGACAAAATGACTAGGGGTCCCCCGTATTTTAAGAACCAGCCCCAGGCTCAACCAGACAGCAGGGTAATGCCACAGCCGGGAGGAGTCTTTTTATACAAGTCCCTCCAGCCAAAGCATTAACCCTCTGACCGGTCAGCCCGGCAGGGGCCCTGGGGGAGTGGGGACCCCCCAATAAAGGGGTCCCCCCCCTCCAGAACTTACCTGACCAGGCTGACGCCTGGTGCTGTCCTCGATGCCCCTGGGCGGTGGGCATCGAGCTGATTTGAGTGTAAAAAATAGAATAAACTATTGTTTTTAACTGTGGAACTATGAGTCCCAGCAAGCCTACCCTGCAAGCTTGGACTTGGAGAACCACAAGTCCCAGCCTGCGGGGCATTAAAGGGCCCGCTGACACTTTTAGTTCCACAGTTAAAAAAAATTGTTAAATAAACACACACTGACACATAAGAAAAATAAAACTTTAATACATACATTACACACATACTGATACTTACCTATCTTGATCCGGTGCCTTGTCCTGCTCCATGTCGGCGTTGGGCTCCATGTCAACGGCGTCTGTGTCGGCGGCGTCTGTCGGCGTCCATCCGGGTCCGAAGAAATCCATGGGGGACGTCCTACTCACCCAGGTCCTCTGGCGAACATCCCGACATCTTCTCCATCTTCTCCGTCTCCGCCGCCGGTACACAATTGTAATGAGAGGCGCAGAGATGTTTCATCTTCCGCGCCTCTCATTCAAAGGATTCTATTGGCCGCACGTCGGCCAATCAGGAGGCGACTTTCTCGCCTCCTGATTGGCCGCTAGGCGGGCAATAGAATCATTTGGATTAGAGTCGCGGAAGATGAAACATCTCTGCGCCTCTCATTCCAATCGTGTACCGGCAGCGGAGACAGCGGAGACGGAGAAGACGGAGAAGATGGAGAAGGTGTCGGGATGTTCGCCAGAGGACCTGGGTGAGTAGGATTTCCTTCCACAGGTCCCCCATGGATTTCTTCGGACCCCGATGGACGCCGACAGACGCCACCGACTGTAACGATCAGATCAGGTGATCGATCAAATTAACGTATGCCTCCTGTTATGATTATCTGTTCAATCAATGTATGTCTGGTATGTTTGGTAAAATCATGCCGCCTGTGATTATTATGTGGGAGATCAGAACATGTCATGTATTATGTGTGTGGACTGTTGGTGACCCAGGGAGTGTAGCCATCTGTGGACTCCTCTGGAGTAAGGATGTCAGATAAGATCTGAGACCCCTCATAAACCAGATTGGGGGGGAGAGCAATAGTGTCCAGCCAACAGGCCAAAGTTGCTCTGGCCCTCCACTAAATTACCTCTTATCACTTGAGGAATGTATAAAATCTACTTCAAAGCAGGGACAAATTCTTTATGGGAAAGATCCTATATCTAGGGACTTTCACTAGGCTCAGCAAGGGAATGGTTAAAAATCCCAAGGGTGGGAGGGATAAGGGAGTCTTCAAGGTATAACTAAGACCCTTCTCCCTATAGTCAGTGTCACTACCTGGGGGTCTAGCAAACAGGCTGTAAGCGACCAGAGATTTCTTGTGGAGAACCCCCCCCCCCACATCAGGATTGGTACTTAGGTGTAAGATACGGTTCTGTCATTTTTCCTGTTAATTTTTTTCTGAAATTGCATTTAATCGTGTGTGTACTTTTAAAATCATTGTAAAATCTTGTAACTATTTTCTAAAGCTCTGTAGAATTTCTAGGAATAAATAATACATATTCTCAGTCCTGGTTCTGTGTTCTTAAGACTCATTAGCCTCAGAAGAGAACGCTCCAGCGTGTTACCATTTGTATATTGTATTGTGCGGTCCGGTGCGAGCCAAGCTGCCCCTTGCGCAGTTTCAAGCGCTAAAATCAGGATTTGGCTGGTGGCAGTGTACCTCAAGGAAAGGACCCGAGTGTCCTAAATAAACCCCAGTCACGGCCGGAGCTGCTCAGATTGACATATCGGAGCAGGCGACCGGTGGGTCCGTGACATTTGGCGGCAAGCGGTGGGGTGGAGAATTCATTTTTCTCTTTAAGAACTTAAGTGAGTGTGGGTAGAATTTTGTGAGAAATACCCACATCACCAGAATCAGAACTCAGAGCTTTACTATAGTTTTAAAAGTCACACAGTGGATGCAATTTCTGTTCCCTCCCTTCTCTTGTTTTTCTTTCCTATCATTTTATTTGACAAGTGTGAGACTCAGGATGGCTGATTACCAGCAGATGAGGAGAGATGACCTGGCGGTAGAAAACGTTTGATTCAGGCACTAGTGGATGCCGATCGGACTCTAGCTGCTGGAGGAAACCAGTCCATGGACAATCCTACCCCAGGGGCTCAGTCAGCACTGGAAAGTACAAATGATGCTGCGCCAGGGTTAAACCCTTCTGCTGGACCCAGCAAGTCTACACTGCAGAGCGACCTTCTAGTTGCTAGCAGGCAAATGAAGAATGTGAACCCCGTATTCGCTTTGCAGCTGGTGCAGCACTGCCAAGCCATTGTCGACAGAGAGGCTGCGGAGCGCAAAGCCAGACGAGAGGCTGAGGTTGCTGAGTGCAAAGCCGTACGAGAGGCTGATGAGTGCAAAGCCGTACGAGAGGCTGAGTGTTAGGCGCCGTACCTGGCATCGCCGCCGTCCAGGTCCCTCGGCAGCGTCTGCGCTGCTAGGACGGCGGCCATCTTCCGACGCGCGTCATCAGGAAGCTTCGGGGATGTTGCTAGGCAACACCCCGAACTTCCGCTCCGGCCACCCCTGCAGGGGGAAGAGTATGCAGAACGTACAGGAAGTGATGTCGCCACAGGGGGCGGCTATTTCAAATATAAGCCGGCGTCTTTCTCTCACTGACGCCGGTTATAGCATTCTTTCAGCTGTTTGCTAAGATCGTGTTCCTGGTCCTGGTCCCTGTCAGAAGTACCCTTGTTGTTCCCCACCTGCTCTGTCTTGCCTGGTTTGTCCTGCCGTGCCTGGGATTCAGTTGGTGTGCCCAGCTGTGAGACTCACCATCCTCAGAAGTCTGCAGAGGCTTGTCTGGGACTCCGTCATCTCCCCAGATAAGTCAGGGGTTACCCTGTGTTTCTCCTTCCGCTGTTTGGCATCATTCGTAATTGTGCATCTCAGTCAGCATTATTACCATTTCTCTATATAATATCTCACCAGCATTGTTGCCATTTTGTGATATCTTCCTCTGGGCATTGTTGCCATTTCTTTATATAACATCTCACAAGCATTGTTGCCATTTCTTTATATAACATCTCACAAGCATTGTTGCCATTTCTTTATATAACATCTCACGAGCATTGTTGCCATTTCTTTATATAACATCCCACAAGCATTGTTGCTATTTTGTGTCACCTGCTGAGCATTGTTGCTTCCCTGGGGTTTCTGGGAGTTCCCCGGTTCTGGGGTCTAGTTAGGTTGTCCCCTTGCTCTCTCCTGGCCTCGGCGGACGTGTTGTCTTTTCCTAAGACCTGCCTGTAGCGGAGTGGGGCGGACCTAATTCGCCCTTCAGCCGAGACAGGCCCAGGTGAAGCCTAGCCCAACACACGTCCGTCGACCCCCAGCCAGAGGCAACGGAGTTAGGGTGCCGGGGATACTCCCAGAATCCTTACATTATAACCGGCCATACTAGGATCCCCCAGCTGTTCTGGAGGATCTCCTTGTACTCAATTGTTGTGCTTGGGTGTCTTTTGTTTTTTCACCCATCATGGATCCCTCAGCAGGGGGTCCAGCTCAAGTACTCTCTGATCAGGTCCGTCTCCTCACGCAGCAGATGGTGGAGTTGTCCCTGCCAGTGGAGACACAGGAGGAGGTCAGAAGAGTAGTCTTTAATCTGTCAAAGAACCTAAGATGAATCTACCCGATCGCTTTTCTGGCGACCGGAAGTTGTTCTTCAATTTTAGGGAGAGCTGTAAATTATATTTCAGTCTCCGGCCCGCCTCCTCAGGCTCCGAAATTCAGAAGGTCGGGTTGGTAGTCTCCCTACTCCAAGGGGACCCACAAACATGGGCCTTTGGTTTAGGGGCAGATAGTCCTGAGCTCAGTACTGTGGATGCATTCTTTACAGCTATGGGGGTGCTGTATGATGATCCCGATAAGGCAGCCTCCGCTGAGGCTCACATTCGGGCCTTAAGACAAGGTCGCCGTACTGCAGAAGCCTACTGCTCCGAATTCCGTCGCTACGCTGGGGATACCACTTGGAATGATCCTGCACTGCGGAGCCAATTCCGTCTTGGCCTAGCAGATCAGGTCAAAGATTTCCTGGTACAGTATCCGGCGGCAGCTTCTCTTGATGACTTGATGCAGTTGGTGGTCCGCATTGACAGACGCATCAGAGAGAGGCGTTCTGAGCGAGAATTGCCTTCCTACCCTCCTGCCGAGACAGGAGGAGAGCTGGTGGGCGGGTCTGAAGAACCAATGCAAATTGGTGCATCTCGCCTATCAAACCAGGAGAAGGCACGTCGTCGCTCTCTAGGCTTATGTTTGTATTGTGGGGGTAAAGGGCACCTTGTGGGCACATGTCCAGAGCGTCCGGGAAACGCCAGGGCCTAGGGGTTAGGGGAGGAATCCTCTTAGGCCAGTCCCGCTTGTCTCCCAATAATTCTCTTTTGTTATTAGTATGTTTAGGTCTGGGGGTTCAACGGTGGGAATCCCAAGCCTTTGTGGATAGTGGAGCAGCCGGGAATTTCATTGATTCTCGCCTGGTTCAGGATCTTGCCATCCCATTAGTCCCTCTTCCTTCCTTTCACATCGTACCGTGCCCTTAGACCTAAGCATAGGTTCCACCCATTCTGAGAGTTTAGAATTTCTCGTTATTCACAGTCCCTTAGCTCCTGTGGTGCTTGGTTTGCCTTGGTTAAAATTACATAACCCTCATTTCGATTGGCGGACTGGGGAACTGCTGCGGTGGGGTGAGTCATGCGCTGACTCATGTCTGCACCTCCCTGTCAGGGTCTCAAGTTTCACCAATCCTCTGCTCCCTGCTCCGTATGTTTCTTTTTCTGATGTCTTTTCCAAAAAAGAGGCAGAGACCTTACCTCCCCATCGGCCTTACGACTGTGCCATCAGTCTCCTTCCTCAGGCTAAGTTACCCAAGGGTCGTTTGCACGCATTGTCCTTACCCGAAGCTAAGGCGATGGAGGAGTATATTGCCGACAACTTAAAGAAGGGCTTTATTCGTCCCTCAAAGTTTCCTGTGGGGGCGGGGTTTTTCTTTGTCGGCAAGAAAGATGGTACCTTATGTCCGTGTATTGATTACAGACAGCTTAACTTAATTTCTGTTAAAAACTCTTACCCGTTGCCTCTGATCTCCGTCTTGTTTGATCAATTGCGCTCTGCTACTGTTTTTTCAAAGATAGATCTCCGAGGTGCGTATAATTTGATTAGAATCAAAGCAGGGGATGAGTGGAAGACCGCTTTTAACACTCACACTGGTCATTATGAATACCTCGTGATGCCCTTTGGGTTGGCCAATGCCCCTGCGTCTTTCAAGACTTCATTAATGACTTTTTGGGGGTTTTTGTGGTCGTTTATCTGGACGATATCTTGATTTTTTCTTCTTCTTTAGAGCAAACATAGAGTACATGTTAAAAGGGTTTTACAGAGACTCAGAGAAAACTGTCTTTATGCTAAACTTGAAAAGTGTGAGTTTGAGGTCCATAGTATTTCCTTCCTTGGCTATGTTATTTCCCCGGAGGGCTTCTATATGTATCCTGCCAAAGTTCAGGCTATCATGGATTGGGTGCAGCCCACTACTCTGAAAGCAGTCCAGAGGTTTCTGGGGTTCGCAAACTACTATTGCAGGTTTATTCCTGCGTTCTCAGATATTGTCGCGCCCATCGTTGCACTAACTAATAAGGGTGCAGATCCCGCTCTCTGGTCTACAGAGGTCCATAATTCTTTTCGTCTTCTTAAAGAGGCTTTTATTTCTGCTCGTATCTTACGTCATCCAGATCCTGACCGCCCGTTTATTTTAGAGGTAGATGCCTCTGAAATTGGCATTGGGGCTGTGCTGTCGCAGGTAGATCCCAAGGATGGTCTTTCACATCCCTGTTCCTTCCATTCTAATAAATTATCTTCCGCGGAGTGTAATTACGATGTAGGGAACAGGGAACTTCTGGCCATAAAGTGCGCTCTGGAGGAGTGGAGGCACTGGCTGGAGGGAGCCAAATTTCAGTTTGTGGGGTTAAATGAATGCCCTAATCTAGTTGGGAATGAGACACCCTCACTCACCAGTGGTAGGAGTGCTGCTGGTGATGTCATTAAGGTTGCTGTGCTAGATGTTAACCCTGTTCCTCCAGTGATGTCTGGTTGTGACATGGGGCCAGGGGATGCTAACTGCACAAATGGGACAGATCTGAGTTGGTTGCAGGGGATCCGATACGATTTGCCGGCGGTCGGGATCCCGGCGGTCGGAATCCCGACACTGGAATCCCGACCGCCGAGATCCCGACAAGGGGGGGGACATGGATCCCCCCCCCCTTGCGTGCTCGCTGCGCTCGCCACGCAGCGGGCCTGGTGCCTCGCTGCGCTCGGCACGCTATTTTATTCTCCCTCTATGGGTGTCGTGGACACCCACAGAGGGAGAAAGTTTCGGGATTTCGGCGGTCGGGATTCCAGTGTCGGGATTCCGACCGCCGGGATCCCGACCGCCGGCAAATTAACTGCATCCCGGTTGCAGGCAGCGCATGTACCTGCCAATCAGTTACTGGTGACAACATGCTCAGATAACCCCATTCCTGCTCAGAGACAATGGGATCCAGATATAGCGTTTTTGCCACGGTGCAATTGTAAGCCAGCAGGATGGGCCCCATGTGTTGTGGAAGATGCACAGGCTAATTTGCAGGCATTGCAGGATGTCTCCCCAGGTTATGATATTGATGTTACTGTTGATAATGTGATGTCTTGCGCTACTGTGGGAAATGTGGTACCAGGTATAATAAGTGACCCGGTGGGTCCTGTGTGCACTGTAGACCTGTCAGATAGGGAGAGAGTGTCCCTTACTGCAGCTTTCCCCCCAAACCCCCCTCCTTACTGTAGCCACACAAACACAGATACAGGAACACAGCAGGGGTTCCCTCCAGACACTGAGAATCCTCCAGAGAGTGCATTTTTCCAGCATCACTGGATAACGGATGCCTCTCCTGAGAACCTCAGTGGCACCACCCCAGCCACAGAACCTGCGGGTCTGGGAGGGAAGGTCAGGCTCAGGAAGGTGTCCTGGACTGCCATGGAAAGCTTGGCTTTCCACGCAGAACTGAGAACCAACCCTGCACAGGCTGCCCTGAACGTACCAGGTGAGTCGACCCCCACTGCGGCTTCCCCATACCTGGGAAGTGGGAAAGATACCCCTGGGTACAGTGAGAGGGTTGTTTCAGGAATAGAGCCAGTGGCTAGTAGGGAAGCTGCTGTGTGTAACCAGAAGGGTGGGATGGCCCGCGAAGCACAGGTAAACTCAGCTCCATTAACCTCAGAAAAGCTGAGCTGGGATGTTCCCAAGACAGGGGACAATGACCTGCTGGTATTCCCCCTTGCAGAAACGTGCCCCCCTTCACAATTCACACACACAGACACAGAGGGCGAATCTCCTCACAAAAGGATGAGGTGTGAGGTGTTGAGTGAGTGGACCTTCCCCCCAGTGAAGGGGAGGGGGGGTCAGTCAGCTCAGGAGAGGTGCTGGGAAGACATTTGTAAGTCTGTATATAGTGCTGGGAGAATGCCCCACACCTGTGGTATAGTTAAACGTGCCGAGTTACGAGTCCCAGGGGGATGGCCATTTGGGGTGTGGAGGAATGGTCTGGTACTGATCTCAGTGAGTAAGGCTAAACTGTCAGCTGCAGGGGAGAATCCGTGTCCAGGAGTCCGTCGCACAACTGTGGTGGGCTGTGTCAATACCAGCCAGGAGGGGCACAGCTCCCACTATATCAGTGTGCTCACAGACTATGGGTTCGAGGACACCTGTGTGCTTTTAGTTTGCCATCTCCTGCGAGAGGGACAGGGACTATGCCCATTGCCCACCCTAGCCACGGCTATGGCGTCAGGTGGTGCCATGACAGACGTCAAGTATAGGGAAGTGTTAGTACAGATCCCGCAGAATCAGTGGCAGTCTGTCTCAGCACAGAGACCACTGCTACCTGTCCAGGTGATGTAGTTAATAGCGCACTGATGAGACGGTGACGTGGGTCACCGCCTCTGTGCACCATTTTAAAAGGGGGAGGTGTAACAATCAGATCAGGTGATCAATCAAATTAACGTATGCCTCCTGTTATGATTATCTGTTCAATCAATGTATGTCTGGTATGTTTGGTAAAATCATGCCGCCTGTGATTATTATGTGGGAGATCAGAACATGTCATGTATTATGTGTGTGGACTGTTGGTGACCCAGGGAGTGTAGCCATCTGTGGACTCCTCTGGAGTTAGGATGTCAGATAAGATCTGAGACCCCTCATAAACCAGATTGGGGGGAGAGCAATAGTGTCCAGCCAACAGGCCAAAGTTGCTCTGGCCCTCCACTAAATTACCTCTTATCACTTGAGGAATGTATAAAATCTACTTCAAAGCAGGGACAAATTCTTTATGGGAAAGATCCTATATCTAGGGACTTTCACTAGGCTCAGCAAGGGAATGGTTAAAAATCCCAAGGGTGGGAGGGATGAGGGAGTCTTCAAGGTATAACTAAGACCCTTCTCCCTATAGTCAGTGTCACTACCTGGGGGTCTAGCAAACAGGCTGTAAGCGACCAGAGATTTCTTGTGGAGAACCCCCCCACGTCAGGATTGGTACTTAGGTGTAAGATACGGTTCTGTCATTTTTCCCGTTTATTTTATTTCTGAAATTGCATTTAATCGTGTGTGTACTTTTAAAATCATTGTAAAATCTTGTAACTATTTTCTAAAGCTCTGTAGAATTTCTAGGAATAAATAATACATATTTTCAGTCCTGGTTCTGTGTTCTTAAGACTCATTAGCCTCAGAAGAGAACGCTCCAGCGTGTTACCATTTGTATATTGTATTGTGCGGTCAGGTGCGAGCCAAGCCGCCCCTTGCGCAGTTTCAAGCGCTAAAATCAGGTTTTGGCTGGTGGCAGTGTACCTCAAGGAAAGGACCCGAGTGTCCTAAGTGAACCCCAGTCACGGCCGGAGCTGCTCAGATTGACGTATCGGAGCAGGCGACCGGTGGGTCCGTGACACCGACACAGACACCATCGACTTGGAGCCCACCGCCGACATGGAGCAGGACAAGGCAACGGATCAAGACCCTGGGACCTACCTACGGGATGAAGATAGGTAAGTATCAGTATGTGTGTAATGTATGTATTAAAGTTTTATTTTTCTTATGTGTCAGTGTGTGTTTATTTAACAATTTTTTTAACTGTGGAACTACAAGTGCCAGCGGGCCCTTTAATGCCCCACAGGCTGGGACTAGTGGTTCTACAAGTCCCAGCTTGCTGGGACGCATAGTTCCACAGTTAAAAACAATAGTTTATTCTATTTTTTACACTCAAATAAGCTTGATCCCCACCACCCAGGGGCATCGAGGAGAGTCCTGGAGGGGGGGACCCCTTTATTGGGGGGTCCCCACTCCCCCAGGGCCCCTGGCTAGGCTGACTGATCAGAGGGTTAATGCTTTGGCCGGGGGGACTTGTATAAAAAGTCTCCCCCCGGCTGTGGCATTACCCTGCTGGCTGGTTTGGCCTGGGGTTGGTTCT
The DNA here is from genome assembly GCF_055691185.1 of Crinia signifera. Classification (NCBI taxonomy): domain Eukaryota; kingdom Metazoa; phylum Chordata; class Amphibia; order Anura; family Myobatrachidae; genus Crinia; species Crinia signifera. The sequence goes on from NW_028142143.1 coordinate 62,700, forward strand.
TAAAATACGGGGGACCCCTAGTCATTTTGTCCCCCGTATCTTGGGAACCAGCCCCGGACCTGGAATTGGTTGTTAAAAATCGGGGAACCCCTATTTGTGGGTGATAATGTGCAATAAAATATTGGTATTAGAATCTATAGGTTAAGAATATTGTAAGTAAGCTTCTTTCAAATCCATGTCAAATGCAGGCCTAAAAGCCTTATATAGATGAATTTAGAATATGCAGTGTCATCAGAATGAAATGGATATTAGCTGTTGTTTCTATTAGAGCTAGGATCAGGCGATCAGAATAAACATAGGTTTCCATGTAGGATGACATCTAAGATCACTGTGACATGGTCAAACTTAAACTAACATTAGCTTCTATTTATTTAAGATAAGCAAAACTTTCTGTTATGGACTATGAATGACAGTGACCATTCATCATCTATGATAACTGATTCCACTTTCTGGAGTAACAGAGTTGTCGAGTGTGGTGGCGTTCGCCACCTTCTGGAGATGTACATGACATTACATTATTAAGGAGGTTCCATGATGACCAATCATCTATCGATATGTCAATGATGATGAAGATCCCCTATTATAATTATGTACGCCCCTGCATTAAAATATGCACACATTGTTGTCAATTATTAATGATTGTATTACTCGGGATCTCTTATTGTATAAAAGACACTGGAACCTGGCCTAAAGCCAGAGATTGAAATGCCCAACTCTCTGTAAGCTTGCATAATAAATATACTTTATCACTGCCTCGTATTAAGGATAAATAATTTACATTATCATGGGGTTCCCTGATTTTTAATTACCGGCCCCGGCTCTTTCAGCCTTATGCTGGTTGCGGCTGTGGGGGGGACCCCACGCTGTTTTTTTTTTTTTGTTATTTAGATTTATTTTTCTATTTTTTTTACACTAAAGCCTGCACGGATCTGACTGATCCGTGCAGGTTTGTGCCAAATATGACAGGAAAATAAGGTGTATTTTCCTGCCGTATTTTCGTGGCTGTTTCATGCCAATTAGCGGGCGTATTATCAATACGGCTGCTTAGTAAATCAGGAACCACCATTCTTTTGAATGGTGATTCCTGTCGTATTCTATCGATGGTGTAGACATTCGTATTTGTAAATACAAATACGAATGTCCCATCATTAAGAATACGAAACTATGTATAGTAAAATAGTAAATGCCAAAAATACGTATACACCAAAAAAAATTGTATTTTCGTATGAAAATACGATTTTTTCCCACAATTTTTTTTAGTAAATTTCCCCCTTTATATAATGTGCAGGAGTGTATATAATAAGGAGTGTGTATATAATGTGGGGGAGTGGGGTGTGTATATAATGTGGGGTGTGTATATAATGTGGGAGGTGTATATAATGTGGGGGAGTGGTGTGTATATAATGTGGGGTGTGTATATAATGTGGGGGGTGTATATAATGTAGGGGAGGGTAGGTGTATAATGTGGGGGGTATATATAATGTGGGGGAGTGGGGTGTATATATATATATATAATGTGGGGGAGGGGGTTGTATATAATGTGGGAGGTGTATATAATGTGGGGGAGTGGGTGTGTATATAATGTGGGGGGTGTATATAATGTGGGGGAGGGTAGGTTTATAATGTGGGAGGTGTATATAATGTGGGGGAGGGGGTGTGTATATAATGTAGGGGGTGTTTATAATGTGGGGGAGGGGGGTTGTATATAATGTGGGAGGTGTATATAATGTGGGGTGTGTATATAATGTGGGGGGTGTATATAATGTGGGGGAGGGTAGGTGTATAATGTGGGGGTGTATATAATGTGGGGGAGTGGGCTGTATATATATATATATATATATATATATATATATATATATATATATATATATAATGTGGGGGTGTATATAATGTGGGGGAGGGGTTTGTATATAATGTGGGAGGTGTATATAATGTGGGGGAGTGGGTGTGTATATAATGTGGGGTGTGTATATAATGTGGGGGAGGGTAGGTGTATAATGTGGGAGGTGTATATAATGTGGGGGAGGGGGTGTGTATATAATGTGGGGTGTGTATATAATGTGGGGGAGGGGGGTTGTATATAATGTGGGAGGTGTATATAATGTGGGGGAGTGGGATGTGTATATAATGTGGGGGGTGTATATAATGTGGGGGAGTGGCAGCAGTCACAGTGAAATATCAGCGGGAAGCTCCAAGCTGGACCCAACAGTGGGGATCCTGACGGGTGTGGTATGGGACTCCGACAGTCGGGATCCCGACAGTCATTATCCCGACGTCGGGATCCCGACTGCCTGGAGTCAGACAGCATGGCGAGCGCATAAAAGCCCCTTGCGGGCTCGCTGCGCTCGCCACGCTGCGGCCACGGTGGCTCGCTACGCGAGACACCTATTCTATTCTCCCTCTATGGGGGTCATAGACCCCCACGAGGGAAAATAGCGGGTGTCCGTCGGGCACCCGGCTGTCGGCATTTTGACAGTTGGGATCCCGACGTCGGGTAAATGACTGTCGGGATCCCGACTGTCTGGAACCCGTCCGGCTACCGATCCTGACAGCTACAAAGCACAGTAATATTAGAATCCGGGTATATGCCCTGCATGTGGGGGGGATAAGTTTCTATACAGTCCACAGTTTTTTTTTTTTGTATATGCTTTTATGCAGTGGGATGGGGAGGGGTGTATTGACAATTGTAAGTTCATCCCAGATGCTGCCTGTTATGTGTCAAATTGTAATTATTTTTTTTGCTCATTCCGTGTGTGTAGAATGTGAATTTCGGTCACATTCCCTGTGTGTCAGAATGTGAATTTTGGGCTCATTTCCTGTGTCAGAATGTGAATTTTGGCTCATTTCCTGTGTCAGAGTTTTCTTCTGCCACTGCAAGTCACACCCCTTAATGGCAATAGTTACGCCCATAGGTGAAGTTAGACACACCCTCTCAGTGGCAAGGCGCATTCTACTAGCAGCTAAAATGTCCCTGAAACTAGTTTTCAAAAGTAGGCAAGCATGGCCCGCAGCTGCCCGGATTTGACATTATAAATATGCTCACAGGACCCGGGAGGGCTGCACGCATGCCCGACTGCACGCAGCTCCTCCCATGGTCCTTTGCGGAGCGTGTGCCTCCAGGTGACCTTGGGCAGCGCCTTCTTCCTCCTCCTCTGTTCCCCCTCCCTCCTTCATGTGCTGCTGCGGCGGGGGCTAGCGCGCATGTGTGTGTGGCGCAGCAGCCCAGCCAGCACAGGACACGCATCGGTGGGAATTGGCATACTCCCACTGACTCCCATCGTGCAGCAGTGAGAGTGACTCACAGCTGCCTGTGATTTCTATTATGCAATGTGAAACCTCTTGCCCAGTGCCCTGCCCATTGCCAGTCCAGCAATGGCTTTTATTTAAAAAAAAAGGCTGTAATCTTTCCCAGTGCCCTGCCCAGTGCCCAGCAATGGCTTTTATTTAAAAAAAAAAAAAAAAAAAAACGCTGTAATCTTTCTCAGTGCCCTGCGGCAGGGCACTGGGAAAAATTACAACATTTAAAAAAAAAATAAAAGCCATTGCTCGGCACTGGGCATCCCAATGAATCTGTGGACATGGCACATACCCCCACAGCTGTGAAAAAATGGAGGAGTGACTTGCCCCTGTTAAGCCACACCCCTGAAATGACACCCCCTATTGGGCCACACCCCCTTAAATTTTTTGCCCTCTAAAGGTTTTGGAACTTGTGCTCTTTATGTATCCAACTACTATATATATATATATATATATATATATATATATATATATATATATATATATATATATATATATATATATAAAAGTAGAAAGGAACGGCGTCACTCCAGAGGACTTTCAAATCTTTTTATGAATGCAGAAAACTTCAATAACATGCTACATCGCTGCTACTGCAGTCGACGTTTCAATGTCATGTAGACATTTTTCTCAAGACACGATGTGCATGAATAAATACAACAGCGCAAATGAATAACAGTGTATATATAACTTACATATCCAGCAGCGTCCGCGCCTTCCAGCCCACAGCGTGGGGATGAATCAGCATGCGTGACGTGTGCTTCCTGTCCTGAAACGTCGACTGCAGTAGCAGCGATGTAGCATGTTATTGAAGTTTTCTGCATTCATAAAAAGATTTGAAAGTCCTCTGGAGTGACGCCGTTCCTTTCTACTTTTGCACATTCTGTGGATGGCACCCGGGGCAGCTTACTGAAAGCTATTGGGAGTGCCGGCTTTAACCATCTCTATATATATATATATATATATATATATATATATATATATATATATGAATGAAAGAAATGGGGTTTTAGAGGGCGCTAGAGTAACACATCAACTTTGATAAATAAATTGTATTTAATACAAAAAGGATTAAAAATGTATTTTCACATAAAAATCACCCTAAAAATCACTCTGAATTCTATTATCATGTAGTGTTCAAGATTGGTTACTAATACCATTCAGTGAGCTGGGGGATAAAATGTCTTACTTACTCAGTATGAACCCCTCCCTTGCATGCACCTGAGTGTATTACTGAACTAATTGAGCATCTACCAGTATCCATATGTATATTGCGAGAGGCAGAAGGGAGTCCATATTGGGAGGAGATGTGGGTCCTGATATCCCACATGGAGTAGTCTGGGGTTGCTCCAATGTAGGTAGCTCTTAGTTTGGATATATCAAGTAAGGAGCCATTATCATGTGACTTCTTGCTGGTTAATCGTAGACCCAATTTAGGGTAACGGTGGTGTGGAATGCGGTGCCCCTCGACTGGTTGAGCTGGGTGGCTTTAGTGCGGCATGCCCATACATTCTATTAACACTTTTCACTCACTAACACTATCTCTCTTCTATTTTAATTACACTTCATTTTTTATTTTATCTCTCTATATATAGCTTCGGCTTTCTATCACTAATTTATTAACACTATAGTATCTCACTGGCATGCCGCACTGGGCTTTCTAGCTTATGACAGTTTTTGGGGTGCCACACCCTGCACCTAGATATAGCACTAGGGACCCCCAATATACAGAGAAGCCTTGACGTGGCTTGGGGGCATAGCATACACCTGCGCAGGTATATGTAACCAATATCTCTGAATTCTATTATCATGTAGTGTTCAAGATTGTTACTAATACCATTCAGTGAGCTGTGGGAAAAAATGTCTTGTTTACTTATACTGTAGCCTGTCAGGCACAGCATCAGCCGGCAGCAGCAGGATAGCAAAAGCCTCTCCAGCCTGGCGCCTGTTTTGCATCCTGTGGTGAGCGGGTAGCGCCAGCCCTAAAGCATATGTTCTCGGCTTGAGTGACAGCTCATTGGAGCTCAATCAATCAGGAGAGCACTATTACATGCTGCTACCTGAAAAGCTGGTGGGTCTACAAGTGACAGATGTCACATAGAGGCCCCCCATTCTGGGGAAGAGTCCAAGTGTACACATTGATTCTTTTCAGTTTGTATGGTTTAGGACATGCACTTTTTTTTTTTTTTTAACATTTGAATACCTACAGGAACCAAAAAGGACTGATCTACACTGGAGTAGGCGAGTATGTTTTTTACAGGTACCCTATGAATTTCTACTGGACAAGAGGATCAAAGGGTTCCTGGAGATGTAGGTAAGTATGTGTGAGTGTGCCAGTATGTATGTGAGTGTGCATGAGTGTGTAATAAATAATGAATAAAGCTATACTATCATGGTGCGTGTGTCCTTCATTATTGTAAAATTTGTTTTGCATGTGGATCTATAAATACTAGCAGGTCCTTTAATGCCACGCATGCTGGTTCTTTTGGTTCTCCAATATCCAGCATGTGTAGGAGGCTTGTAATGTAAAACACAATATTAAAACTTTCTTTTACACTTTGATGCTATGAACTCAGCACCCACCACCAAGGTATGCTGGGCATAGCACCGGGCCTTAGTCCTGGCCCTTGGATGCTATGGAGGAAGAATCCCCTTTATTGCAGAGTTTCCACTCCACAGTGGGACCCCGACCAGGGCTGTCTAGTTGGGGGGGGGGGGGGAGTGTTTAATTCCACAACTGGGACTAAATGAAACATATCCTGTTGCTGTGGCCATACCTTACTGACTAGTGGAGCCCAAAGCTGGTTTAAAAAATACAGAGGACATCTATGTTCTTTTCCCCCATATGTTTTAAACCATTACTGGTCCAAAAGCCAGGTGCTGGATCTTTAAATAGAGGGGGACCCTACACAAATTTGACCATATATTTTTAGAACCAGTACCAAATTTGACCATATATTTTTTGAACCAGTACCATATGGACGAGCTTGGAGCTGGTTCTTTTTAGGAGGGAGGACCCCACACTGTTTGTTTTTTACATTTTGAACACTTTCTTTAACTTTTACACAAAGAAACACTGTACAGATCTGAGTGAGCCATGCATGCCTCATGTTCAGCAGTGTTTGGCTGCTGGAAAACTCAGCAGCCAAATACAAATGAGTTCATGATCAGAAAACATTAATCCTGCAAACACGGGAGCTTAGTAATATAACAGAAATTGTTTTAAAAAAACAGACCCATGTGCATTCGTAATCAGATGAGTTGCAACCATTACACAGGAGCTTGGTAAATGTACCTGTCACGCTCTTAGAAGCACCAACTGCAGAGTAACGTAAGCTGGGAGCTTTAACGTATGGGGGTTGCATCCACGACAGAATGGAGTGAAACAAGTAATGTAAAATGAAATAGATTTAATAAAGGTATTGCAAGACAATGATACTTATGGCATGAAATATATACGGCAGATATGAAAGTATAAAGTCAATAGTCCAATATATTATTGCAGAAGATGTTGATGCTTGGTCTTGAAAGAGTATTGCAATATTGTTTGAAGAATTGTAGTAAAATAAAGAATCGGTTTTGAAGAAAGAAGGATTGGTTGAAGATTGGATGATTGTATTGATGAGTGGATGATTGTATTGAAAGTTGGATGATTGGATGAAGATTGGATGAGGATTGGATGATTGAATGAAGATTGGATGGTCGGATAAAGAATTGGATGATTGAATGAGGATTGGATGTGAGGGCGACAGATTCCAGCCGGCCTGAATGTAAGCAGCTGCGCAACGCCGGCATTCAGTCAGAGAGCAAACCAGGCACAGACACACATGGTGGCACGCCACTCATACCCTGCATAGAAGCGAAGCACATACTGTAGCACCAGTGTCACCACGCGATGACAATGCGGCCACATGTACCCCACCGGAGCCAGGGACACAAGCAGATGTGAGCGCCATGGTTTTATGAGTGTGGCTAGAGAGCCTAGGGCTGAGTACAGCACAGGAGCTTTGGGTAAACGCCATGGTGGATGTGACAGTACCACTAAGACCTGGAGTACTAAGTCTGAGTCTTATATTTCTGATTCTGGCACTGTAACCAAAGACTCTTTCAATCATGTGCAAACCCTCTGTAAATATGAGCTAATATTTTGTGTTGATGATAATGATATAATCAACAATGCTGGTGATGACTCTGAAATGTTCCAAATGAGTTTATGAATAACAATAGTGTTAGCAGCCTTAAGACAATTGGTACTCAATTTACTCAAACACAAGATGCTGTTTTTTATGGGGGCCCAAACAAAACAATCACTTCAGCCCCAAAAAGTTTATTTTGCATGTTGCTTAAGTGCTTGGTTTGTTAAACTGTGTATGTGGTTATTAATATAAAAAATAGGGGTGGGTGGAAAGGCCCAAGGACAATACCCTCATGAACCACTTTTTTTCCCATATGGGCTGCATTTTCTGTGAGTATTCTTGACAATCTTCTGCCAGCTCATGCTTCTTCTTCTTCTTATTAACACTATTTCTTGGGTGTTCTTGACTGGCAGTGTATAATAATTCTAAGAATAATCGGTACTTGTTTCCTAGCACGGCGCCCGTCATGGTACATCGTATGCCTTAAGTTAAGGTACTTAAGGCATGCGATCGACGCGATGGACCCGATTTTCTGTCTTTAACTGGCTCAATTGACGGCAAAAGTGAAAATCGCGTTGATCGCGTCCATCGCGGCCCCTAATAAGGGGCCGCGATGTGACCGATGCGATCAACGCGATTTCCCCATAGGGAACAATGTTAAAGTGAAAATCAGGTTGATCGCGTCCATCGCGGGCCATTATAATGGCCCACGATGGGATCAACCCGATTTCACATAGGTGACCATGTTAAATGGGCCAATATGGCCCATTTAACATTGAATATGTGTAAAAAGCATGGTTAATGGCCCACCCAATTTTAAACGCCACCCTGCTATTGACGCGGCGGTACGCGTCCTCGATGGGACGCGGTCCGCGAGGGGACGCGGATACCTGTGCAGCCCGCGATGGGCCGCGATACCTGTGAAGGTATCCGTTTCCGCTCGCCATGCTTCGGGCTCGGTGGCTCGCTGCACTCGCCACACTTTCTATTCTCAACTCCATGCCGATGTGGATAGTAGGGGTATTAAAAGGTCTGAGGACACGTACCGCCGCCCCACTCGGGCTCGCTGTGCTCACCACGCTTCGGGTTGGCGTCTATAGCGGGGTGGCGTTAAAATTGGGGGCCATTTCAAACATCAGGGGGGTTTCTATTACAATGGGGTGTTTTGGGTAATTTCACATTAAAATTTATGCAAAATCGCGTCGATCGCATGCGATTTGGTTGGCATGCGATGCGATCGACTCGATATTTTCCGACGCGATGCTCACAATCAAAATCGGTGGCGCCGTGCTAGGAAACAAGTACCGAATAATCATATTAAAGTGTATTTATTGTGAGGTGGGGCAATGATTATGGTCTCTTGCAAAGCCATTGAATCTTTATTATTGACCTGACTCCTGAAGCCTTTGATTAGATGCACGGGCCAGTTGCAATTGCATTAGAATTTAGAAATAAAATCTCTTATTAGAATTATTTTTTGTTTGTTGCACATTATTCCACATTTTTTAATCAGCCAGATTAATCAGTCATACAGTATATGTGCTGTATTCTTTTAATTGTCTGATTGTTTGTGCCGCTGCTTTGTCCCTTGTTTAGCCAGTTAACTCAATGAAGCCTTTTGCCAATACTGGTGAGCAATATCGTGCTGTGGTAAATCAACTGTGAACAAATAAAAATGAATGATGTTACTAAGACGGTAGGACAATAAATAGGTCCAAAGTACATGATTTTAGCTGTTTTTATCAATTTTCAAGGAAGCCAAATTTGTACAAAACCAAAACTTAAGGTCTGTGCACATCTCATAGTGTCTACACATGGGCAATCTCCAATTAATACAGAAAAAAATAATCTAATCTCAAGAAGATTAGATATAATCACAGTATTGTGCACATTTTACAGCCGACTTGCAAACAGATCTTCCTATAATTGTGCATGCAAATCTCTACTCCTTGCGATCATTAGGACAGATAAATATTATTGATTATCGTAAGCAGTGCTATTTTTCAGCAGGCTCCAGCAGGAACTGAGGCCCTTATTCTAGTTCGCTCTTTCTGACAAAATCCTTCTTAGATGGACAAAACCATGTGCACTGCAGGGCAGCAGATTTAAAATGTGCAGAGAGAATTAGATTTGGGTGAGTCATTTTGTTTCTGTGCAGGGTCAATTCTGGCTGCTTTATTTTTACACTGCAATATAGATCTCACTTTTGCTGTGTACACACGGGGGCGATAGGGGCTATAATCGCTGGGAATATGGTCGCAGGCGACCATATTGCCAGTGATGGAAGTGTGCCCCAGCGATAAATCGCCGGGTGCGCGCTCCCGTTTTCTGCCCCATTGTAATAGCTGGTCGCAGGAGCTTGCGAATTACCTCTGCGGCTCCCCCAGCAGAGGTTCCTTTTCATCAGCGACCATCTCCGGCTCGCTGATGAAAAGGAGACACTGAGCAATATATTGCTCAGCAATGTATTGCTAGCAATATATTGCTGAACAATATATCTCCCCCGTGTACGCACCTTTAGGGCCTTATTCTAGTTCACTCTTAGAGGCAAATTCCTTCTTAGCTGGTCAAAACCAGCAATATATTGCAAGCAAAATATCTCCCCCCCCCCCCCCGTGTGTACGCACCTTTTGAAGTAAAACCCCATCCAAATCTAATTATCTCTGCACAAGTAACACCTGCCCCACCTGCAGTGCACATGGTTTTGTCCATCTAATGCTGTGTACACACGGGGGCGATAGGGGCTGAAATCGCTGGGAATATGGTTGCTGGCGACCATATTGCCAGTGATGGGAGTGTGCCCCGGTGATAAATCGCCGGGTGCGCGCTCCCGTTTTCTGCCCCATTCTAATCGCTGATCGCAGGAGCTTGCTTACCCCTGCCGGCACAGGTTCCTTTTCATCAGCGACCATCTCTGGTCACTGATGAAAATGAGAAACTGAGCAATATATAGCTCAGCCATATATTGCTAGCAATATATGGCTGAGCAATATATCTCCCCGTGCAGTGTTCCCTCTAAGCTGTGCGCACGTGCGCGCGCACACAACTAGACGAGTGTGCACACAGACATTACAACAGCGCGCACAAAGCAGCAGTGGTCCCTTTTTGCAGTTGTGGACTCAATTAATGTGTTTCACCCATTAACTACATTGTGTGCTGTGTTTTGAATGATTAAATGTTTAATATCATTTTGAAGTAAAGTTAACACAAATGCTGAACGTCATTTTCCAGTTATATATAAGTGACGCACAAAAATGTAAATTTCCTTCCAGAGTTGCACAGCCAAAATCTTTTGCTGCACACAGCCTTCGTAAAATTAGAGGGAACATTGTCCCCGTGTGTACGGGGCTTAAGAAGGATTTTGTCAGAAAGAGTGAACTAGAATAAGGCCCTCAGTTCCTGCTGGAGCCTGCTGAAAAATAGCACTGATCGGAAGTAACAATTATGTTTGCACAATAAAGGAAGTTTCTGAAAAAGGAAATGGATATATTTTGTTTAAATCTTTATTATTTCTTTGACATTTTATTTGTTTTTTTTTTAGGTTTTCACTGTCTACCTTTTTATGTTTTTTTAATATATATTTTTTAACTATATTATCACCAGACTAGTCCATTCCAAATGTTTTATAGACCAGGGAGGCAGTTACCTGGCCTGTAGTTCAGCAGATCAGGAGAGTGACAGAAGTTTTAGCAGAAAATAACAAGTGCTACCAATTATATGACCATACATTATATGTAATGGTTAGCATTACTGCCTCACAGCACTGAGGTCATGGGGTTGATTCCCACCATGGCCCTAACTGTGCTGCGTTTGTATATTCTACCCATACTTGTGTGGGTTTCCTCTGGGTACTCCTGTACTTGTGTGGGTTTCCTCCGGGTACTCCGGAATCCTACCACAATCCAAAAAATAAACTGGTAGGTTATTTGGCTTCTAATAAAAGGGCCTGGTTCTAAAAATTTGGGGGACCCCTAGTCATTTTGTCCCCCGTATTTTGGGAACCAGCCCGGCCCTGGAGACTGGGGCTGGTTTTAAAAAATACAGCGGAGCTCTGTACAAATCGTTCCCTGATTTTTTAATACCATCCTTGGCTCTTTCAGACTGGCCGTTTTTTTCATTTATTTTTCTATATTTACACTGAAGCCTGCAGGGATCTGACAGATCCATGGAAGCCTGCAGGGATCTGACTAATCCGTGCAGGCTGAATCCAAATGCGACAGGTAAATTAAGTGTATTTTTCTGGCGTATTTGGACGGCAAATAGCGGGCGTATCACGCTAATTGCTGAAAATTACCGGCCGTATTGAAATTACGGCCGGTTAGTAAATTAGGATTCACCATTCTTTTGAAAAGTGATTCCTAGTCGTATTCTATCAATGTATTTGTAAATACAAATACGAATGTCCCATCAATACAAATAATAATACGATATTTTGGGGCATATTCAATTACTATGCCAAAAATATGAATATGCCAAAAAAAAATCGTATTTTACTATGAAAATACAATTTTTTTACGAATTTTGCATAGTAAATTTTCCCCAATAATTTTTTTCTTCCCCCTGCCCACCAATGTGTTAATAGGGGATACGGGCCCTTATTCTGGTTGGTGCGGTAATATCCGCGTGCGTTCGTGCCGCCGATGTTTTGTGTCTGCGCATGTGCAGAGGCGTCTCTGCGCATGTGGGATCGGGACGCAAGGCCACATTCCGCATGAAATGTGTACACTACGAACAGGGGATGGAGAGGGGTGTGAAGGGCTGTTTGGGCTCATTACCATATGTTTACACCCCGCGTTTCATGGGCGTTCCCATGCAAATGCTGGGCGTACGTATGGTAATGCGGCTGTGACACACGTGTAGGGGGCGGACATATGACATTGCCGGATGTCAGCTGCCCGCCCAGATCCCTGCTTTTGCACGGAGTAATGCCCGTGTGGTCTGAGGTTGCGGGAGCTGGCGGACCACTCGGCCCTGCATTCGATGTTTTGCGACCATCGAATGATGGGGGAGGTTCCCTGAGATGGAGGAGGTGTATACATGAGAAATACACGTGCGGTCCGTTCGGACAGCTTCTTACCGCGTACGGACGGAGTTGGCGATCCGTATGGAAGGCGGGGTTTAGGACGTACGGTGCTGGCCACATATTCGGATCCGGCCGCACCGATCAGAATAAGGGCCACGGTCATTTGGTCTACAGTATTTAGTTCTACAAGCATTCGGTCGACACCATTAGGTTGACATGACTTAAGGTTGACATGGGTTAGGTCGACAGGGTCATTAGGTCGACATGGATAAGGTCAACATGGGGAAGATCTACAGGCAAAAGGTTGACTTGGTTTTTTCGACTGTTTTTTTGAGCCGACATGTGCCGACAGGCGGTATCTCATGCCATACCATCCACTAGGGTGTGGTGGGAGAATAAAAGAGTGTACCGAGCGTATCGAGGCACCGTGCCTGAGACATGTCGAGCGCAGGGAGCCATGCGAGGGGACGTAGTGCTATTGTTGACTGTATCAACTTTTTCACTGTCGACCTTACCCATGTCCCCCTAATGACACTGTCTACCTCACCCATGTCGATCTAAATGTATGTCAACCTTACGATTGTCAACCTAAATGCTGTAGAACAAATGATCCCGTTCCGTTAATAGTTTGTCCTCCCCACCAATGTTTCAGCATGCATGCTTCGTAGGCCACTGGCCACCAATGTTTGTGGTATGCACCCCCTGCCCACGAAGGTAGCATTGTAGCACTGGTTTTTAGTGCAGGAGACTGGTTATGGGGACCCTTTTTATGATGTTATGGTTGGTCTTGTGGGCTGCATTTCTTTTCTATTGTTAAAGACAAGGTCACATGGCTACTTCATCTGCAAACCATGTGCTGCACCCTGCTTTTTTAATCATGGCCTGCATGTATTGATGGCTTTTCACATTGCTTGCTGCAAACGGTACTTATGTAGTATCTGGGCTGCCGATTTAGAAATCGGATCGGATCGCATCGCATCGTATCGCATCGCATGCGACCAAATCGTATGCGATGCGATGGTCAAGATTTTTCCATAGGATTCAATGTTAAAATGGTCTGAGTCCATTTTAACATAGAATTCAATGGGAAAAAGGGGTCCTTTTCCTTTCCCCACTATCCAAGTGGGCATGGAGTTGGATATAAACCTGTGGCGAGCGTAGCGAGCCACCGAGCCCGAAGCGTGGCGAGCGTAGCGAGCCCCGCGAGGGGACACAGAATACTTTTTAAGAAATATGCGTCCCCTCGCGGGGCTCGCTTCGCTCGCCACGCTTCGGGCTCGGTGGCTCGCTGCGCTCGCCACGCTATATAAAATCAACTCTATGCCCACTTGGATAGTGGGGAAATGAACAGGACCTTCTTAACATTGAATCCTATGCAAAATCGTATCGAATCGCATCGCATCGCATCTGATTGTATGCCATACAATCACAAAATCGGCAGCCCAGATACTACATAAGTACCCTGCAAACACATGCTTATAGTCTTATTAGTAATCATTCTTGTATGCGTGATGCATTTGTAAAACCATAAATTGTCCTGGCCTATTCTTCAACCTTTAAATCTTTGCCACATGGCTGTGTGTTTTGGCAGCAAGACATATACAAAGGCATCCATTGACATGTACAGACATCCATTTTGACATGTTGCCTAGTTATGCTTACATAGGCTTAAATGATTTTTAAATAAAATACTTCCAAAGGATGTTTATGTATTACAATATTTTAAAATAGTTTTCCAGAGCTTTGAGGAAAAACGCACTCGTCCCTATATAGTAGAAAATGGCATCATCGGCAGGATCAGCGAGCCAAGGTAATTTTAAAAATCGGTCACTTTTAATTCAAATTTTTTTTTGAAGCTTCCTGTCTTTAGGCTTTACTGTAGACATGTTATGTGCTGCATTTGTGGGTTATTCTGGATGATTGGCTAGGCTGCGAATTTGCAGCCTTGCAAATCCACCAAACTCCACCCTGCGAATGTCTTCCCACCCGCCCCCCCTTCGCAGTGCGGGTTTGCCCGCACAGACTGTGAATGGATGTTTACCATAAACATCCATTTGTATGCCGCGGATAACCTCCCCCATCTTTCGATGGTCGCCGACCATCGAAAGTTGTGGGAGATACACCCATATAAAAGTGTTTTTCAAGTCCCTTCCATATGCGTGCACACTGGGACGGATAGCGGCAGGCAGCCATACACACATAACCTGCAGTCTATTACCACATTCATTGGATTTAGAGGACACCGGATTGGGGTGTGGGCAGGAGAGGTGTGGTGGGGGCATATGTGTATCTGGCACTTTTGAGGGGCATATGTGTATCTTGCACTGCACTATATTTATTGGACATGCCCCATGTGGTCCCAGTATTTATTTAATTAACATTTTCTTGCATTCTACAGTGCTTAACCACTAATTATTTTTTTAGACTTGCACCACTTGCTAGGGTCAAGTCTAAAAATGTGCTATCAATACGAATACGAATTGCCGTATTTTCGGGATTGTAAATGTCAAAAATAAGTGTATTTCTGGATACAAATACACCTATTTTTTACAAATTTCCTTTAGTAAATTCCCCCCTGTGTATCTGGCATTACTGGTGGCATTATGTGTACATATGGCACTGCTGGGGCAATTGTGTTTCTCAAAAAAAATGTATGCACCAATTTAATGCCCTGCACCTTTGGGAGCTCCACCCACATTACCGCCCACACCTCCTGAACCTATTTTCCTACCAAAATATCTTTGGATGTATAGGATGGTTTCTTTCAGCAACAGCTGTACAGGCAAATGTTCTCCTTCACTATATACATGTTACTGTAAATTTTCTGAATTTTGTATTTGAAATGTATTGGAAAAAATTTAATCGGTACTTGTTTCCTATCTGGGCGCCCGCTACGTTAATTGCGCACCATGCTATTCTCCGTATGAAAATCGGATCGCATCGCATCGGATACCACAAATGCACATACACGATATTGAACGATGTGATGCGATGCGATCCGATTTCGTTCCCGCTTTTATGGTTGGCCCATAGGATGGCCCATCTGTAACACTACTGTATTTATTTAACCCTGCAAAGCCCTCCCCTTGTCATATCTGCACAGAAACACAGTATTGACGTCAACCCGAAGCGTGGCGAGCGGCGGCTGTACGCGTCCTCCGACTTTTTCATACCCCCACTATCCACGTCGGCGTGGAGTTGAGAATAGAAAGTGTGGCGAGCGCAGCGAGCCACCGAGCCCGAAGCGTGGCGAGCGCAGCGCGCCCCGCGAGGGGACGCGGATACTTCACAGGTATCCGTGTCCCCTCGCGGGCTTCACAGGTATCCGCGCCCCCTCGCGGGGCTCGCTGCGCTCGCCACGCTTCGGGCTCGGTGGCTCGCTGCGCTCGCCACACTTTCTATTCTCAACTCCACGCCGACGTGGGGGTATGAAAAAGTCGGAGGACGCGTACGGCCGCCCCTCGCGGGGCTCGCTGCGCTCGCCACGCTTCGGGTTCACGTCAATACTGGGGTGGCGTTAACAATGGAGGCGCATTTTAAACCATCAGGGGGGGTTTCCTATACAAATCATGGGTTTGCGGGGTTATTACATTGAAATCAATGTAAAATCGGGTCTCAGGGACCATTTAACATTGATTCCAATGTAAAAATCGGTTGATCGCGTCACCGCATGCGATGCGATCCGATTTAAAATGAAATCGGATCGGATCGGATAGCATCGTATGCCATCGTACATCATCGAGTACCGAATCCGATGCGATCCGATTTCATTATGGTGCCGTACGTAGAAAACCTGGGCGCCCAGATAGGAAACAAGTACCATTAAATAACATTAATGCGAATCTTCATTGCATTTACCATTTTTTTGTTATATTTTTACTTACAGGTTGCGCTTCTGATGACTACACCAGCTACTGGACTGGATTCATTGCCTTATATAGGAGCCACGAATGCCTATGGCGTGTCCGGAGCAAGGACTATTCCAATAACATCAAGCGGAACCTTGCATACGAGGACCTTTAGGAAGTATTGTCTGGAAAGAAACAGCGATGCATCTGTGAAAAGCATAAAGGCAAAAGTCGCCAATATGCGAACAGTGTTCCTTAAGGAGTACAAGAAACACCAGTAATCTTTGCAATCAGGTGCCGGGCGGATGAGGTCTACAATCCAACGTTGTGGTACTATGACCTCCTCAAATTCACTGTGGAACAGTCTGCAAAGACGACATCCATCAGTAATGCTAGAGCCGTGTCTCCTCCTTAGCCTTCACCTGCCAGTGTAGAGGTTGAAGACTCACGGAGTCTGGATCTAGTGAGTATATTTACATTTTTAAAATGTCATAATTCTTCTAGCTTGCAATGTATTTCATTATATTCTTTCTTTTGCAGGCGTTATCTCCGGAGCTGGGCAAGGATTTGCCATCATCCGTGCACTGGGATCCTGCAGAGGGTACAGCGGACGTGGAGCAGCCATGTCCTTCTCCGCTAATCAGACGGAGGAAGGCTTCCAAGAAGTCCACCCCGGTGCAGCCCAGCCATGAGCAATTTTTTCAAAGGGCTGATGCATTCCTCAGTTCGCGGACAAATTTGGATGCGTTGTACGGGCAGTATATTGTAGTGAAGTGAAAACCATGGATGAGGAGCAAAAGAGGCTATTCAAAAAAGTGGTAGCGGAAGCAGTGAACTATGCTTCGGCCAAGAAATTGACCAAAACATGTACGGTGCTTCTGTCTACCACCCCTCATCCAGCAGTGATGCCTCCACCCACCCACCATTCCCAACCCTTTTTCTATGCGCCGGGAAGTCATCAGCGTTCCCACACTTATACGCCGGGTGCCCACATGTCCAATTCCCCCAGGCAAGCGAGTACTTCATTCGGTGGAGCATATTCGATGATGCTGGAGTCCGATATGACTCCACAGGATGAGACTAGCTTGCTCAATTTATAGTTTCCAAATTTTCCGTCGTTCAAAAAAAAAACTTAGGTTATGTTTAAAAAAATTGTTCATGTTGTCCTCTTTGTAAGCTGTTCTGTGAATTTGAGGTGGTACACCATCCCACACATTCGGATTGTAGACCATATTCCACCCGGCCACCGGGTGTATAGATTCCTATGTGTTCTTGTGCTTCTTTAATGAATGCTGTTTGCATTTCAGCGACTTTGTCTTTATCCTGACCACAGATGCATTGACTGTTTCTCTCTTCACATAGTTCTTTACAAGGTTCTTGTATGCAAATTTCCGCTTGATGTTGTAGTCCTTGCTGCGGAGACATTCGTGGCTCATATAGGCTAATTGAATCTCGTCCAGTATGCTAAATACTATTTTTTTATTTTTTATTTATTTAGACATACTTTTAAAGTAAAAAGTTATACTCTAATTAATTGTGTTGTGTCTTCATTAATGTTTAGTTATAAAATTGTAAAGTATTTATGTCATGTTTTCAAGATTGATTTAATGTAAGGTATGTAATATGGAGGAGGTAATGCTGCTTTAAAAACCCCAACCCTGCTTTGACCCGGTTTTTTAAATGTTTTTATTTTAAGGGCTCAAATCACATTTCTGTGACTTTCTAACCGCACATATTAACTGGTTTTACACAGGGTCTATCCTGGTTTGGATTTTTGAATGCAGCATCACACTGTCAGGTAACATGTGTGGCCAGCACTGAGGGCTGTTGTCTTGTGCTTCCTTCCAAAATTGGGGAAACAATCTCACAACTTACCTCTTTCAAGTACTTCAGCACTGACATTAAGTTCCTGCTCTATACATATTTAAAGAATGGGAACCAGCATAGTGAATATTTTATGAATGGGTTCCCAGCACCTGTATACCGAATGAGCGAGACCCGGTCATTCAATAATCACTGTGCAGAGAGGGTCACACTTTTTAGGTATGCACAGAGCTGGACCAGCTTGGCCTCAGTATTGGCGGGGTCCTAAATACAGTTTTCAACTCTTTCAGAGTTCAAAAATTAACAGGTCAGAAATGGCTTCAAAAGTGATTTCATCATTTCCAAATTTGGTTTCTGGGAATGGTTAGAAAGCATTTTAACCATTTCTAAATGGCAGATTTTTGGAAACGATAAAATCACTGAGGACCTTTTAGAACGCACTTATTACCCTTTTCAAACATGCAAAATCCAGGGTAAGATGTGCGGACTGAAAGGGCCATTAGAAAGGTATGTTGCAGTGATTGACTAGCATATAATGGGGCAGATGTATTAAGCCTTAACAAGAGATAAATACAAGGGTGATAAAGAGAAATAAACGTCCAGCCAATCAGCTACTTACTGACTTTTTTAAAACACAGCCTGTAACATGGCAGTTAGCAGGTGATTGGCTGGACGTTTTTCTCTCTTTATTACCCTTTGCATTTATCTCTTGTTAAGGCTTAATACATCTGCCCCAATGAGAGGATATGTATATCAATACCCAAATACATTTATTTCATATAGTTACATTATTAGTGATCAGTAAGGGGGTTATGCTTAACTGTAAATTGTCAAACAGAATATCCTTTTCAACCCTGTCAAACACTCTCAATTAATTTATTATGTTTTTACTGCTCCATTATCTCCCACCCTGCATAACCTTGGCAGACTGTGCACTATCCATTTTCTTCAACATCCTTACCCAAACCCCAATATGTCCATTGTCCACTAAGCGCACAACTTTAAAATTTGATTATTTTTTATTGATTTTTATTTTACATTTTTTATTTAAGAATGGTTTGATTTTTAAAAGAAATTTGGTCATAATATATTTTTAAATAAACATTTAAAACACGTGAAATATATAGACATGAATTGGAGTAATCTTGAACTTTCATTAGTCATAGATTTTTTAAGTCATTTCTAAAGGAAAAATAATAAGTTGTAAGTGGCAATTACAGTATATAACAGGTCCGCCCGTGAATGGCCGGGAATGACCGATCAACTGACAGCCGGGAAGGATCTGGCTTCGGGCCGTCACGAATATTACGCTGCCACAGAAAGGAGGGCGCAGGGAAGCCACTCATACAAACAGTGCCGCCCGCTGGTATTTCAAATGCGCCGCTGATTGGCTCCCAGACTACAAGTGCTGATTGGCTTACAGTAGGCAGCACAGCGGCGCATTTGAAATACATAAATTCCCTGCGCCCTCCTGTCCTTGGGGGCTGCATGAACCAACTTGAGCTCCGCACACAGTCCTATGGAGGTAAAGGGTTAGTTACTGAGGTCAGTTAGTTACTGAGGTCATACTGGCCTGCCGCGGGATTCACCGGTGGGCCCCATTGATTGATGACTTTGCCCACTTTTTAAGGTGGGTGAGACCTAATGACAACCATCAGTGTTATTTATTGCTGCCGGGCAATCAGTAGTGTTCCACTACTAGCGGATGACTGACCCAGTGACGGCAGCAATCTGGGAGGCTTCCGTGGTAAGCTGGGACTGGAGGCTTCAACCCTGTTCCCAGAGGAGCCGTGCGGATGGGCAGCCGGATGTCATGTGCATACATTGCGGACATCCACAGCATCACTCTCCTGCCGGACCCGTCTGCTGCCCGAAGTATACAGTATACGGCCGAGTCACACGCTGGAGGTGGACCCGTCACCTAACACTCAGAAAGGAAAATAATCGCCAAAGTGAGATTTTTCAAATATTTGTACTGTGTAGGTCAGTGGTTCCCAAACTGTGCGCCGCGGCTCCCTGGGGTGCCGCGGCGCTGTCACAGGGGTGCCGCCACTACAACCCGGAAGCCACCTGTCTTTTTTTTTTTTTAATACTAGCGGGGACCGGGCAGTCTGTACGAAGCTAGCCGGCGCTAGGGGGGGGGGGCGGGGGCAGCTCTTCCCCACTACCCACCGGAGAGCGGACGCTGACTGTGCAGTGTGTCCTATCAGTCTTCGCCCTCCTGCCATGCACAGTGCTGCCGTAAAGTGCCGCAACCTGAACTGCCACAGCGCTATCTCCCATACCGCTGCCAGACAGATCCCATACAGTCTCATGATAGCACCGCTCCTCCGGGTACACGCAGCAGGTACTTTTCATCCTAAAGGTGGAGGGAAGGGTCGGGAAGGGGGGTTGGTTACAGTATGGCTGCACTCCTGGTCCATGTATCTTATGCAAAGTATGTGTCAGTCACTGTCAGTGCAGCCCACCCCTGTTCCCTGCACAATGTATGTACTATATGTGTGTGTGTCAGTGTGCCCCTGGTCCCTGCTGTGTGTGCCCCTGTACAATGTGTGTGTGTGTCAGTGTGCCCTTTGTATGTCACTTAGTGCAATGTTGCACTCTTAATAAACCTCTTTTTTTTCACCTATACTACCGTGTGCCGGATCCATCCTTTCTCTGAGGGGGTTAGCGTCTCCTATATATATATATATATATATATATATATAATATATGTGTTAGTTAGTGTGCCCCTGGTATATTTGTGTGCCATAGTGTGAGAGGATGTAGCAGACCCCTCTTTTTCCGTTAAAGTTTGCCCCAGCTGGCTCCAGGCAGTGCCACAATTTGAGTGTCTCCCCCTCTGTGAACACCCATCTCTCACTCCTTTTCTCGCTCCTCTCTGACTCCCCCTACCACCCTCTTTGTATCTTAAATCCTATTACTGTCTCTTTCTTACCATCCCCCCAAGGAGCATAGTAGTGAAAATGAAGGGGGGCCTCTTTAAGATATTGCTGTGGGGCCCACAAGGTCTTAATTATGCCCAGGCCTGGCGACAGGGGGGGGGTTCAAGGGGGACACCTGTGACGGGCCTCGAGGGTCAGAGGGGCCCCCGAGGACCAGGTGCAGATTTAGTCTGCCCCTGTAAACACTTACTGATTGGCCGCAGAGCCGCTTGGCTGGGAGTACTGGAGGTGCGTGTTCCTCCGCAATTGAGGCCGAGAGGAGGGGAGGTCCACAGCGGGAGCTGGATGCTGTCTGGGGATACAGTGGCAGGGGAAAGTCGCCTCCCAGCCACCGGGCAGCAGTTCCCAGCCACCGCTTACACAGAGCGACCACTGGCCGGCTGGAGGAGGCAGGGGGAGCTGCGGCGCTGGCATAGACAGAAGGTGCTGGAAGATGCTATGTATACTGCCCCCCGACGAAACAAAGCTGACTACCCGAGCTTCCCCTGGAGAGCTGAGCATCAGTGTATAGCAGAAGTTCAGACCATCAGGACTGTGTGAGTCTCCGTGTAAATTTAACTGTCTCATGGCTGTGGAGGGAAGGAACTGTGGGTTACATGGAAGGGGATTTAACTGTGTACAATAGGAAGGGGGTAATTGCGTCTCAGGGGAGGGTGGGTAAGTGTGTACCAATAGGAGGTGAGTCACTCTGTCATGGTGAGGGTCATTATGAGTAAGGGGCATTGCTGTGGGTTGTAGGGTGAGGGAGGACATTAGTGTGATAGAGCACAGGCTGTGGGATGAAGGAATGTGTCAGGACAGGCCACGGGATTGGGACCGCATCATGTTACAATAGTGCAAGTCGCATGGTATGGGAGAGCATCAGTGTGATAGACTGCAGGGTGAGGGTGTGCATCAGTGGGATAGTCTAGGCCACAGGGTAAAGGAGCATGTCATTGTAATAGAGCGCAGGCCGCAGGGTGAGGGATGGCATCAGTGTGACAGGGCACAGGTCGCGGGAGCATGTCAGTGTGACAGGGCACAGGTCACAGGCTGAGGGAGTATGTCAGTGTGACAGGGCACAGGGTGAGGGATGGTGTCAATGTGATAGAGCGCAGGCCGTAGGGGGTTATAGCGTTTGAGGGGATAGGGGGCCCCAAGAGTTATTTTGCCAGCCCTGGTTACGCCCCTGACCTGGGTCACTGCTTGTACAGACCAGTGTCCAAATCCCAGGTGCAACTTGACATTTGCAATGTGAAAGAGGTACAAGTGACTTATACCCCTTTCACACCAGCCTACACACATAGCGATATACAGGCATTATCTAAGCAATCTCACTAGATCGCTTAAATAATGCCCCTAAATGGCTCCGTGTGTAGGGGCCGTAGCATCGCTGTCGCCTGAGGATTAATATCCAGCATGCTCTGGTCCTGGCAGATCGCTATGTGCTCAAGCATTCTGAGTGATCTAGCATCGATCAGAATGCTTCAGCATTACTATGTGTGTGGGCCCCTTAACACAGGTATTTCTTGGTATGAAAGGGACAGTTCAGTAATTATTTTGACATACGGGTGCCTTGAAAAAGTCATGGAGACCCATGGACTGAAAAAGTTTGGGAACCACTGGTGTAGGTATTATTCAAACAATGTAATCACATGTACATCAGATATTAAAGCTAAAATGATCATATATCTCTGCAATAAACGTAACACAGTGTTCTTTTTATTACAGAGATACCCCATATGTGAGATCCGCATTTTCCCCTTTTCTGTGTAAAGCTGCGCAATCAGCACCTAAGATAACTATTTAGTCTTAAGAGTACACACTGTTGCTTTATGGAATCCACTTTAATGTGGAGTTCTATTTGCGCTAACAGTTTAATACTTCTGCTACTCTTACATCGTTCAGAACTCTCAAGCATGATCGTTCAGCACACAGTGATGTGTGCTGAGTGATCTGTCAGGGCCATTGTTCAGTGTTCTTCGGTGAGAAGGAGGAAAAAGGGGTTTGAGTGGTGCGCTATCAATAAGCGGCCGACACTGGGTTGTCAGGCCCAACAAAAATAGTTACAAAGAGAGAGGATGTGCCGGTGCTAGCTGCTTCAATAAGGTATACTCAACGGTTTAAAAAGTATACATTTTTATTTTACACATTAATCTAACAATACATTTCTAAAAGAACATATATGTATGCATACATGAAGAATACAAATAAAAAATAAAATATTCGAGTAAGGTGCTGTGAGAATTTCTTATATGAGCAATTTGGGCAATTGTAAAAGTCTAGGACTTCATAATGATGTAAGTTTTGTATATTACCATCCTTTTTGTATATCACCTGGATATGGGGCTGGTCCAGGGAAGGTGACTCCAGAGTGTCCTTGCCTTATAATTTCAAAGGCTCAAGCCTCCCTATTTGGCGAGTGTCCTCCTTTTGGCTGGATTAGGAATATGGCGTGTATCCCAGATGAAGGTCCAGTTTTAAGTGGAGTATTATTTCGTCGTCGGGAGAAAGAATGGACTGGTCACTCTTTGGGTGGATGGGGGGTCCAGACACGTGAATTATCAGGCTCAACGCGTTTCCCCGGCTTATCTATGGCTGGCTTCCTCAGGAGCAAGTATGGACTGGTAGTCACAGCCCAGTTTAAATAGCAGTGGGTTTATTGCTCAATTGGTGTTTAATTGGTACACCTGTCTTGATTAGCACCTGTTGTAGTTAGCTGATACAATCCTACAGGTTAACATGCATACAGAATTAAAATAACCGTTGAGTATTACTGAAATATTGTATTCTATCAGTCCAGGAGGCAGTTAGGGCTGATAGAAAGTTACTTTAATAACAAAAAACATTTGTCAAGCTGAATAAACATTATTTTATTGGGTCACGTGACCCGGAACTAGGTACAGAGTGGATCGTATATATGTAACATGATTTTTACCTCATTTGGAGGTTCCAGGATGGTTCAGTGCAGCACAGGGCACCCGGGGGAGCCCCCGCCCGCCGCCGATTGCCGGTATAGGTGGTAGGAGCGGGGGGATCCCCACAAGTATTCCACGCTGCGTCCGCCGTGTTGCTAAGGAACGGGCGCATAATGACAATGCGTCACGTGCATAGTGACGATGCGTCACATGATGCAGCACCGTCACGCAAACTTAGGAGACGTCGGCCCAGCCCCTAGCTCCACAGGGAAACGTGCACTTATGCGCAGTCGCATATTGCACGCGATACACGTCCCCAGCATTGCCGGGCAACCAAGCCGGCGTCTCCTGTGATATAAACATACCACTTGGCAGAGAGTCCCTAAGGATAACTGGAAGAAGGTGTTAGGTTTTTCAAAATAGGAGGGACATCGATTGATCTTGTTATAAAATTTATGACAGAAAAACTTAATATATAATTTCAATAAATGTATCAATAATGTAATTATTCCTATCACTGAGAAAACAAAACAAAAAACAGGCATATATATTTCTTTCGTTCTTATTAGATCCAGAAAACAATTCAGATGGCATAAAACACAGGAATACAGAAATATTGACTGATATAACATGACAGAAAACATATAATATATGGGTCTATATAAATATCAGAGAGATATCAATGAGGAACCAAAGGTATGTGGGTGAGGGAACTCCCTCATAAAGATCTCTCATAACTACCTTTAATCTATCAGAAAACACACATATGTTTTTATATGACAATTGAACTGTTTCATAATGAGATATACTGTAGGACATTTATAACACCGTGTTGAGTTCAATTGTCTCATTCAGTCCGTCTGGGTGGAGAGAGTTGAACCTAAGGGTCCAAAATATTTCTCTTTTGCATAGTAAATTATATCTGTCCCCTCCACGTGAGGTACCTGCAACGTGTTCTAGACCTATTATTTTTAAACATGATGGATTAGATCCATGTTTTAGTTTGTAGTGTCGTGAAACGCTATGTTTAACAAAACCTTTTAGAATGTTCCTCCTGTGCTCCATACGCGTTGAGCCTGATAATTCACGTGTCTGGACCCCCCCATCCACCCAAAGAGTGACCAGTCCATTCTTTCTCCCGACGACTAAATAATACTCCACTTAAAACTGGACCTTCTTCTGGGATACACGCCATATTCCTAATCCAGCCAAAAGGAGGACACTCGCCAAATAGGGAGGCTTGAGCCTTTGAAATTATAAGGCAAGGACACTCTGGAGTCACCTTCCCTGGACCAGCCCCATATCCAGGTGATATACAAAAAGGATGGTAATATACAAAACTTACATCATTAAGGAGTCATAGACTTTTACAATTGCTCATATAAGAAATTCTTACAGCACCTTACTCGATTATTTTATTTTTTATTTTTATTCTTCATGTATGCATGCATATATGTTCTTTTAGAAATGTATTGTTAGATTAATGTGTAAAATAAAAATGTATACTTTTTAAACCGTTGAGTATACCTTATTGAATGAAGCAGCTAGCGCCGGCACATCCTCTTTCTCCGGTGAGAACACTAGCCCTGAACCAGCGTGCCAGTTATTAATCGCCGGGGTGATAGCGACGTGTGGGGCTGCACATTGCTGTGGCCTCTACAAACACATCGACGTTGGGGCATTTTCTGAGCGATGTAGTAAAATCGCTTAGAAAATGGCCAAAGATCATTGTGTGTGTAGTTTTACACAGAAAAGGGGAAAATGAGGATCTCACTTAAGGGGATATAACACCCACTGCAGATTACACAGGGTGACGGAGCAGTTGCAGCAGCCAGCAGGCCAGGGAGTGTCACAGTCACTCCATCACACCCACACAGTGTGT
The DNA here is from genome assembly GCF_055691185.1 of Crinia signifera. NCBI lineage: Eukaryota > Metazoa > Chordata > Amphibia > Anura > Myobatrachidae > Crinia > Crinia signifera. The sequence continues at coordinate 88,552 of NW_028142143.1, forward strand.
GTGTGTGTGTGTGTGTGTGTAAACAGGTCAGTGACCATTGGATGTGTAATGGGCAGTACGATGTGTGGCCCAATGTGTAATAGGTATTATGGTGTGTGGCGTATAGCTTTAGGTGCATTACGTTGTGTGGCGTATAGCATTATGGGCATTACGGTGTGAGGTATATAGTGTAAGGGGCATTATGGTGTGTGGCATACTGGGCATTACAGTGTATGGCATATAGTGTTACGGGCAATAAGGTGTATGGCATAATGTGTAATGGGCATTACAGTGTGTGACAATGTGTAATTTGCATTACGGTGTGCAAATTTCTGGTGCCGTGTGTCCAACTGAATGAACCAATCTGCCTAAGGGGCTCTAGCTGGGGCACTGGGCCTAAGGCGCTCTAGTTGGCGCAATCCATATTAGTGGCACCACTATGTGGTGTAATGTGAATAACGGACACTACTGTGTCGTGTAATATGAATGGTACTATTATGTGGCTAGGTCCCTTTCCCCATGAAGCCACATTCCTAAATTTTTGGTACACGCACCCCAAGGTGTCTAGTTACGGAACTGTTGCTACTGGGCTCATGTGTATAAGAGTCACTACTACTACTACTACAGACATTTCTACACCTTTTTTGCAGTGTACACTTTGGCAAGTACTCTCTCTTTGTAAAGTATTGGATGGCACAAATTTATAGTTTGCAGGATTGCGCCAAACACCCTAACACTGGCCCTGAACAAAAGGATATGTGCGCTATAAGAAAATCCGGGGCCACTTGCTAGTGTTTCCCCCCAGGCTAAAAGTAGCCAGCCAGCCCCTGTGGAGTGTCAATGTTAACCATCACCGATCTATGGTGTGCATGTATACATATTGGTTGTCACAGTAATATATATATCATACCTGAAACTGTGGTTCTTTACATTGTGGTGGCAAATGGTACAGACATAGGGGTATATTCAATAGAGGTCGAAACTGCTGTCTTGCCAAAAAGACGGCAGTTTTCAACATGAATACATTGGAAGGGGTTCCGACCTATTCAATCATTGCTTTTTTTTTTCTGGCATGTCGAAATGTTTCGACATGCCGAAAAGCAGGTGGATTGACGGAAGAGCCGCTAATTCATCTGCTTTTGACGGAAACACAGCCAAAACTGAAAGGTTTTGGCTGTTTTTCTGTCATTCTCAATCCAGCATAACAAAATGCCAGATTGAGGCAGGGAGGATGGCGCAGTGTGGGCAGTAGCAACAGCTTACACAGCACTGTCCTCCTGTACACTGCAGCCCGCACCCTCATGCCGCTGCCCGCACCCTACCACCAACTCCTGTACATCAGCCGCCATGCTGGGTGAGAGCCAGGCGAGAGAAAATAAATCCAGGAAAATGGGCAGCAGTTCTGACAAGCACACCAGCACAGTTCAAATGCACTATTTCTGCATTGAGAAATGCTTTTATTTAGCTAGAAATAGACACACTCCCTCTGTAAGTAAAGAACACCCTTTATGCAAATATACAGATAAAACAAGATCGCATAGTGAAAATCTCATATCACATCTCATAGCACATCTCAAGCACAAAAGTGAAAATCTCAAGCTGATCTCAAATGAGTAGAGAAAGCAAAAATCAGATGAAACATCGAATCTAACATCAAATCGCAAGGCACACAGGGCCGGATTAACAATGGGCCTGATGGAGCTACAGCTCCAGGCCCATTCTCCAAACAGGCCCATTCTGTAGCTGAGGGCCAGGGCTTTCCAACGAGCCCAGCCCCATGTCACTAGCCCCTCGGGAACCAGAGATACCGCCAGGCAAAGCTGAAACGTTGTCCCCATAGGATAACATGGGACCCGCTAATTCCGACCTCCACCCAGTTCCAGCGGCTGCCAGTTCCCACTCCGGCATCACAGAAGCTTGAGGTTGATCTCAGTCTAACCCAAATCGCTGGGCCTTCAATCTGATATCTGGCCCATATGGGTTCATTGGTTCTAGAGATATTGTGGGTAAACCAATTTTTTTTTTTCATTTCTGAAATGTAATTTCATGGCTGTTCATGTTGTTTGAGGACAGATTTCTCTGGAACCAAACGGCCCAGTTTCACGGGACCAAAATCATTTGAAGCCTACATGTAAATGGGTCAGTTGGTTCTGAAGATATTGCTGTTTGTTTAAAGGGGGGCGGCGGTGGTTTTCTCTCCCCCTCACACCAGAAAATGCAGGGATTAGGCTGGTGTAAAAGGGGCCAGTCTGAGAATGTCCCTGCATGATCCTGGGACCATATTCCCGGGTAAGTCCCTGCATTTTCTGGTGTAAAAGCGGTATTATTTCAAATAGCCGGAACATGCAGTGCTCTGAATACAGCCGGGCAGCCCCCTGCTCTCTGCTTGGCTGTCAATCAGTGCCAGATTAAGCCTTTGGGGGGGGGGGGGGGGGGCATGGGCAGTTTAGACAGGTGGAACCCCTTGCACTTGTCATTACTGGCCACAAACTGCATGAGAGAATATTATACTGTCAAAACACAGAATAAAGACAGTATAAACTTGGTCAATGAGTAACTGCTTACTCTGTAGGACTGTAGGAGACCTCACAGTGTCAGTGCTGCCTCTGATTAAAACCCCTCCATGACTAGGCTGCTGCTGCTGTCCTCCATAGGCCTAAGAAGCATGTAATGAGCTCCACCAATCAGAGCTCAGCATAAACCTCTCAGCCTCTGCCCTCTTGTGCAAAGTGTCATGGGACTTAGTCAACTCTCAGTAATGCACTGCACACTTGTGCAGTCAGTGTGCCTTGGCTCCCGATGCTCAGCACCATTAATCATTGTCACATTGGCAGATAGGTGAAGCTGCAGCACTACCCCACTCCCATGCACAAAACCATTAGCTAAAAATAATAATAATAATAATGTTTTTGTTAAAAATACATGCCAACCACAGGGGGCCTCTAGCTAGAGGGGGCCCATGGGTACTGACCCCTTTTGCCCCTGCTTTAATCTGGCCCTGCTGTCAATGGCTGCCATTTCTGCCCGGCGGTGGCTGTCCCCCCATTACCGCGAGCATGTATTCCCCCTTGCCAATAAGCAAGTAATCTCACATGGCAACGAGCATGGAACCCCTGGCAATGAGCATCGAACCCCTGGCAATGAACATGTAGGTAAGCAACACTTATGTAGCATTATTTTTAATAGGCATTATGGTGTTTGGCATAATACGTAATGGACATTATGGTGTGTGGCTTAACATGTAATGGGCATTATGGTGTAAATTTTTAATGCGCGCCTTTGGCACGCAATGTCCCTATTTATGAAGCATATTGTGCATTATTGCTCAATCTGTTTGGTATAGTGCAGGCATGTCCAAACTATGGCCCTCCAGCTTTTGTGAAACTACAAGTCCCACCATGCATTGCCACAGTTTTGCTATTAGGGAATGCTAAAACTATGTCAAGGCATGCTGGGACGTGTAGTTTCACAACAGCAGGAGGGCCATTGTTTGGACATGCCTGGTATAGTGTGCATTTTGGCTCAATCCATGTGACAAAATGTGAATTTTGCCTTGATCTGTGTGGCATAACGTGAATTTTGACTCAATCTGTGTGCCATAGTGTGAATTTTGGCTCAATCGTTGTGAATTGTGGCTCATTCCATATGTCATAATATGTAAGAGGCAAGTACAGTATAAGGGGGTTACTATTGTGTTGCATGATTTGTATAAGGGGTATATGGTGTGGTCACTTTAGGTGACCACATAAAAGGTGCTGAAATGTTGTCTACAAAGTTTCAGCTTTCAGTATTGTTTTTATGACTGGAGTGCCGCCTCACACCGCAAGTATCTTAGGACAACGGCATCCTGCGGGTGCACCTTTGGAGGGCACCCGCCAATATATCTCCATGCATTTTTCTTATGCCAGCCCCCTGCCTTTTCCAGGCATATATAACTAGTTACAGAAAATAGAAGAAAAATGGTAGGGGTGCGCACGAATAGATGGGGTGCAGCTTAAGTAGGAGTGCAAAAAAGTGACATCCGGTACACTTTTACAGATATACAATGTGAAAAAATATGCACACAAACAATAAAGCGCTCCCAAATAACACCATGTGTAATTGAAATAAATAGGTACTGTCCCTTTAAGGAGGTCGTTCCCTTTTCCTTTTTGATCTCCAAATCAAGATCTGAAATAAGAACTTGGTTCTATGCAGCCCACAACACATGCATATTGCCAAGAAAGGACACTGATTTAGTGCAGATGGTATGTATACAAGTGGAGTTACATAAGGTGTATAATGCACTCACACTATCCAGAAGTAATTATAGCATTCAAAGTCTCCCACTGGCAAAACAGCAAACTCTTCCTTCCAAAAGTTAAGGTACCATGGAGTGGATGAAAGGAAACAGTGATAGTGCAGATTGATTTAAACACTGAACCTTTTAATACATAATACACTCTCCTCCTCCCTCCTGTTCTCACTGCACTCTTCTTGTATTTCAACTACAGCTCTTACTCATCTACAATCTATACCTGCATCTATTCTCATTCACTTCCTTATATCTCAGCTGTATTGTGTACTAAGAATTGTGCTTTAATTGTGTTATGACTAGTTCTGTGTACCCTGTACTGTTCTTTTGTGTTCTATATGTACAGTACTGGCTGGTGCAATCACCATGTGGCGCCGCTGATTGGCTGCCTGGGTGCTGCACAGCTCAGTAATTATATGGTCCCCATGTCTGTGACCCTCATTAGAGTACATCTAGTATATATGTCAGTACTGTTACTGGCTACCTAGCTGGCTGTGCAATCACCATGTGGCGCCGCTGATTGGCTGCCTGGGTGCTGCACAGCTCAGTAATTATATGGTCCCCATGTCTGGGCTCCTCATTAGAGTACATCTAGTTTATATATATATCAGTACTGTTACTGGCTGTGCAATCACCATGTGGCGCCGCTGAATGGCTGCCTGGGTACTGCACAGCTCGGTAAATATGTTCCTCTTGTCCGTGTCCCTTATTAGAATGCGTCTTGTGCATATCTGTATGTGTGATGTACATCTGTACTGCCATTGTTGCCTGTTCCTTGTACTGATAACCCTTTGTATTGCAGTATGTGCATTGTTATTTTTATTGTCTGTAAAGCGCCTTGAGTCCTGTTGGAGAAAGTGCGCTATATAAATAAAACTTACTTACTTACTTACATGAAGAAGACATAAACAAAGCATGTGTTTATCCCCCGGGCAAACTGGAATCACGTCCCACCAGACAGCTCCCTGGAATGGTTGTAGTATCTTCACTGACCCTCCGGAAAGGTCAGACTCAGGAAAACCAAACGGAGGTGCGCATCCAGCAAGTCCAACAAAACGGGGTCCACACAGTCCTGATCACGCTAAACGCGTTTCGGAATTCACCTGTTTTGCCAGTGGGAGACTTTGAATGCTATAATTACTTCTGGATAGTGTGAGTGCATTATACACCTTATGTAACTCCACTTGTATACATACCATCTGCACTAAATCAGTGTCCTTTCTTGGCAATATGCATGTGTTGTGGGCTGCATAGAACCAAGTTCTTATTTCAGATCTTGATTTGGAGATCAAAAAGGAAAAGGGAACGACCTCCTTAAAGGGACAGTACCTATTTATTTCAATTACACATGGTGTTATTTGGGAGCGCTTTATATATAACTAGTTGAAAGCATTTACACAAATACAGACACACCCATGAGCAGACCACCCAACCAGTACACTGGTCACGCCCCCCATATTATTAGGTGCTGCCCACATCTCCTATTATTGCGCATAATAGGCCCTTGATCATTTTCAGCTCCAGGCCCATTTAGACCTTAATCTGGCTCTGAAGGCACATCTCACCTTGTGTACACACTATTAATAAATAATAAATTAATAATACACAATTAAATCATTGCAATCAAGCATTTTATTTTTTACGATTTTGGATTATATTTCAACAAATATAAGAAAAACATAATCAATATTTACTGAAAAGTACTTTCATTGATATTAGTTTGAGCTCTTTTGCACCATAATGCTGCCCATACACGCTGCTATGCGTGCTTTCACGGTGTGTGCTTTAAAGGGGGCGCGCTCCCGAGCACCTCATCGCACAGTACAAATAGTATGTGCTTGCACATACTTTTTGTACTTAGTTCTCATCACATCGCATTGCATGCACAACGCATGCACAGGCAATGCGATGCGATACCCGCTATTTAAGCCCACAACGCCCGCTCGCATCGGGGCGTGTATGGGCAGCTTAAGAGCTGGTATTAAGATTTAGTAAATATCTGATGGTTAAAGAAGATAAATACCTAGATTAGATTGGTGGTTATTCAGAATCCTATGAAGGAATAATCCAGCCAATGGCCACTACTACTAAATATTCCCTTTGGCAGCAGTAAGGACTAATACATGCTTATAATCTATGAGATCACTCTCTACTTTTCGATCAAGAACCTCACAAGAAATTATTCCAAATCCTTCATCGGTGAGGTTCTGTTTTATAAAACTTTCATCACAATGAAATGCATGTATCATTTCATTACCAGCTGTGATATATGTTGTATTTAAGCATCCAATTAAAATAAAGTATCCCCCAGGTTTAAGCAGTTTCAACATCTTCCTCAGGTTGCTTCTGTACCCCTGTTGGTCCTGACTGACTAGGCCCAGCAACCATGCTGTGAGTACACAGTCAGCTTTTGGTAACACTTCCGGATCCGTGAGATTTTCTTTGCTGAAGTCGATTTTCACAATGCGTTTGATTGAATCTTTTAACTTTTCTTCCTTTTCCTGTTCTTTAACACTAAGAACAAAATACAGTAAACCTTTATATTATACTGTATAATAAAGGGGGCTTAAGTTGCAGAATTGTATTTTTCACTTCAATTTGTTTTTAAAAGCTCATCCACAAAAAAAAGGCAAATCATCGCAAAAGCACACAAACAGTTTAATTGTATAATTAATTCTTTCAAGCAGTTAAATGTTCCCCGGACTCTTAAGTGTTCTTTATGTGTATGGTATGTTAACCCTTTGAGTGCCAACGTTGCTGTGATCGATCCTCAAAATATCCGCTAAAAATGCCAGAGTCGCTTAAATAAATATAAATACAGCCAAGTCAATTAACTGAAGCTTAGTAAAATATTGCACCCAAAAAAAAAAGAGCAGATATTTTGAGGATCTCTCACAGCAATTAGGCATTAGGGATGCCAATCCTGGGGAATTTTTTCAATCCCGGGTTTCCGGATCGAAAAATGCTCAATCCTGGGATTCCCGGGATCGGCATCCCTAAAAGAAAACTGCCCCCTGTCTCCCACATTTACTTACTTGGAGGAGCAGTGGAGCTGGACATGCGGCAGCAGAGTGGATGCAGGCGGCGGGTGTGATGCCGGAAATGCTTATGTGTGGCCGGGATAGGTTGTACGGTGGAGAGTTCCAGCAGCGGAGGCGCAGTGCAGCATGATGTGTCATAGGCCACTCTGTGTATGCCGAATGCCGGGTCCGGAATAACCGGGCATTAGACTGCGCATGCACAGCATTAGACTGCGCATGCGCAGCATTAGACTGCACATGCACAGTGTCCAATACCGGGATTTAAATCCCAGACATTTTGAGGCCAAATCCCGGGATCCCGCTGATCCCAGGATTGGCCACCCTAGTTTGCATTCATAGGGTCAATTCCTATTTTCAACCCTGGATTGCTACAGGCACAATTGGAGCTATTGAATCTTGAGAAATGCTGGCCATTAACTAGAAATCAGTGGCGTAACTACTGTAAGGCAGCCCCAGCAGCCGCTTGGGGGAGCAAGCAGCAGCAGGGTCTGTGTGGGCGCCGGCACCCGCTCGACGCACTGACATGCTGCTGCCTGCCGCTGCCCACTGACTGAGCACTGGAGGCGAATCAGCGGCAGCGCGGGTGCGGCCATGGCAGAGATGTCAAATTCCCCCACTGATTCAATTGACTTTACACAGAGCTGGCTATTGGCTACTGTGTACAGGATGGGCGGGCGGATGGGCGTGCTAGGGCGGCTTGGGATATATCGGAGCCAAGGGAAGCAGCAGTGTCTGCTGGTCTCTCTTACTCTATCCTGCTTCAGCTTCTCCGTTATGAGTGTGACACACTGGGGAAACATGCCGGAGAGGAGCCTGGAGGGGGGCACAAACTTTTTGGCAGGGGGGAGCAAAATTTATAGTTACGCCACTGCTAGAAATTATTCACTTTTAAGTTATAATCTAGCCCCCTGCTCTACATCCAAAACTAAAACAGTTACCTGACGAAATGTAAGAGAAGTATTTTTTGTGTAGTATCGCACTGGAAAAATACCCTAATAGTACTGATTATGTATAAGAATAATTACTACTGGGTAAATGATTCTCCAATACCTATTTGTTTTTGCTGTAGTACTGTATGTCAGCTTTTAATTAGGTTGGAGGTGCTCCCCTAAGTCAGAAACATAGTTCAAATATAGACAAAGAAAAAAAGACTTGTGTTGGGGGCACTGAGAATTAATCGATCAGAATATGAAGGTATTAAAAATGAACCTTTATTTCAATTAAACTTAATATAAAGTCCCTTAGAATGGACCTATGGTTTGTTTAGGCCCAGGACAAATTACATTTATGGCAAACAAACAAACACACATAAATATATTGGCCTGAAACACCATAAATTGGTCCAATTTAGGGTGTGTCAGGCCAATATATTTATGTGTGTTTGTTTGTGTGTCATAAATGTAATTTGTCCTGGGCCTAAACAAACCATTGGTCCATTCTAAGGGACTTTATATTAAGTTTAATTGAAATAAAGGTTCATTTTTAATACCTTTATATTCTGATCGATTAATTCTCAGTGCCCCAACACAAGTCTTCTTTTCTTTGTCTATATCTGAAGAAATGTAACACAGTCCGAGTTTGTCGGAGGTGCGATTGGCAGCTTAAATAGGTCTTTTTAAAGTGATTGCCACTTTTAAAAAATGTCGGAGGCCGGCTGCCAAAGCACCTCCAGCAAACATGTACTGTGTTATACCCCTCCCACTGTATCTTTTAATATAGTTATTATTTTTTTTAACTTGACTCATATTTTATATACATATTGAGTATGTTTAGAATAATACTTTACCTGATCCCTTGCAGCTCGGTAACAATCTTAGATGCATGAGTCCAATCAAATGCCCCAGTGCGGGTGTTCACCCATTTGTTGAGTTCCATAATACACGGCTCTTGTAATTTTAGTATTGTGATCTCTTTGAAAAATTCACGGACAACAAAAAGTTGATGAACGATGGATCCGACACTGATGTCAATCAAAGTATCTCCTTTAATACAACCTGCATGGAAAGAAGAAACGCAGCATTCTATAGAGTTACAGGGAGTTAACAGCAAAGAAAGATAATGTTTGTCCTAACATTGATCACATACTGAAACAGATTTCATAATGTACAATATGGTTCATGGCATAATACTGGGTGCCTTCATCTACATGCAGTAATAAATGTCCGGCACTCCGAGAGTTAATACATTGCTATAAGCAGCGGCAACAAAGTAATGGACACATGGTGCGCAGTATACATCCCCCTGTATAAAAAATGGGGTGAACGTAGAAATGGCTGACACCACAGCATCTACAGACCGCCATCAATTAGATAAACAGGAGATTCTCAAATGTCTTTCAAAGGCAAATGTGGATAAATAGTACCTTGTATAAAAAGATACAGAAGATACTGTAAGTATATATGTGTATATATATATATATATATATATATATATATGAGAGAGATCAATTGCGGCATTTACCAGTATAGAGGAGGGGTCTGCCGTAATGCGGGCCCCCCCTCCGCTGCCATCCACGTCCAGCCGTGCTCCCCGGCTCCTCCCATCCACCGCCGTGCTCCCCGGCCACGCGCGCTCCCGAGTTCCCTGCACAGGCCAGCGCATGCGCAATAACTTCATACATACGCTGGCCCAAGCCTCCGTGGTCTGGTTTTGCAGCAGCCCCCGGAGGCTTGATCGGGTTCCGGAGCATGCGCAGTATGGTCCGCGGTACTGCGCATGCGCAGAACCTGTTTTGGGGGCTGCTGCGCATTTGCGCAGAGAGAGGCATCCCGGAGGGAGGGAACACCTCCCAATGGGATGCCTTGAGTGACTGGCAGGTCGGACTTCCAATAGGAAGACACTGCCAGTCACAGTGAAGCCAGAGGAGTCTCACAGTCATCTGGCTCACTTTAGGCAGAGACAGTGGTGGATTTTACATGGGGAGGCTGCAGCCCATAGGCAAAAACCGCCACTGATATAGATATCTATATAGATATATATACGCTTCCCGAGTCACTCGTGTCCTGTGTACGTACAATTATGTCATTTTTCCTGCTCAAGCATACACTGCTCAGTGCTGAGCTGGGGAGAGAGGCAGCAGCAGCCTGTCCTCTCTCTCCCTGCAGTGGTGTGCAATCACAGGGGTGTTGCCATGCCCCTTCTCAGTGGCCACACCCCCTTCATTTTACTAGGGCCAGACAAACCTGTTGGCTTCCCTTGGCATCTGGTTTCTCTCTCTGAGCTGGAAAGGTCTCACCTACTCCCATTACGCACAGCTATGTTACCCAGAATAACCATATCTAAAGCATACAGTTTATCAAAACACACCTGTTACTAATGCATTGTGCAGCTTCTCCATAATAAAAACCACAGATTAATCTTTAAACCCACTATCTGTATGAAAATAATTATTAAGGAAATCCCTGGAATCCATCCTGTGCAGATGATGATGCTTCATCTTGGGTCCGGCCTCCATTCTCTTGTCTCCTGTATCACAGGAGGTGATGAGTCTCTGATCTGTACCTGTAGCCTTATTGTAATATCTCTGACTTTCTCTTTATATGCATCAGTAATCTTGATCCGCCGTAGTCCAGGACTTCTTCCAGGTTCTTCAAGCTGCCGGCGACTCTGGCAGCTTCCTGCAGCGGACTGAGAGGCGCAGAGATGTTACATCTTCCGCACCGCTCATCAGAATGATTCTATTGGCTGCTCAGCGGCCAATCAGAAGCGCCGCTGAGCAGCCAATAGAATCATTCTGATGAGAGGCACGGAAGATGAAAAATCTCTGCGCCTCTCAGTCCGCTGCGGGGAGCTGCCGGCAGCTTGAAGAACCTGGAAGAAGTCCTGGACTACGGCGGATCAAGACTGAAGAACTTCCATGGAGGACCTGGGTGAGTAGGATTTCCTTCCACAGGTCCACCATGGATTTCTTCAGACCGGGCACCGACCCCGGAGCCAGGGACCCACCGACGGGATCAAGATAGCTGTCAGTATGTGTGTTATGTATGTATTAAAGTTTTATTTTTCTGGTGTGTCAGTGTGTGTTTATTTAACTATTTTTTAAAATGTGGAACTACAAGACCCAGCGGGCCTTTTAATGCCCCGCAGGCTGGGACTTGTGGTTCTCCAAGTCCCAGCTTGCAGGGTAGGTTTGCTGGGACTCATAGTTCCACAGTTAAAAACAATAGTTTACTCTATTTTTTTACACACAATCAGCTCGATTCCCACCGCCCAGGGGCATCGAGGACAGCACCAGGCTTCAGCCTGGTCAGGGGAGTCCTGGAGGGGGGGGGGGGTCCCCACTCCCCCAGGGCCCCTGGCCAGGCTGACCGGTCAGAGGGCTGAATGCTTTGGCTGGGGGGGCTTGTATAAAAAGTCTCCCCCCAGGTGTGGCATTACCCTGCTGGCTGGTTGAGCCTGGGGCTGGTTCTTAAAATACGGGGGACCACTAGTCATTTTATTTTGGGAACCAGCCCCGGACCTGGGGCTGGTTGTTAAAAATCAGGGAAATTTAATTTTCTTTTTTTTTTTTTTACACCTTGCAGCCTGCACAAATCTGACTGATCCGTGCAGACTGCCTACACTAATTCGTATTAGAAGCCATATATACGGCCGCTAATACGAATTTATATGCCATCGGAGGGTTACAAAGCAGTCGTATTTGACTGCTTTGTAAATCCCCCTCCGGAACACGACAAAGCATACAAGGTATGCTGTCGTATTAATTCATGTAACGATCAGATCAGGTGATCGATCAAATTAACGTATGCCTCCTGTTATGATTATCTGTTCAATCAATGTATGTCTGGTATGTTTGGTAAAATCATGCCGCCTGTGATTATTATGTGGGAGATCAGAACATGTCATGTATTATGTGTGTGGACTATTGGTGACCCAGGGAGTGTAGCCATCTGTGGACTCCTCTGGAGTTAGGATGTAAGATAAGATCTGAGACCCCTCATAAACCAGATTGGGGGGGAGAGCAATAGTGTCCAGCCAACAGGCCAAAGGTGCTCTGGCCCTCCACTAAATTACCTCTTATCACTTGAGGAATGTATAAAATCTACTTCAAAGCAGGGACAAATTCTTTATGGGAAAGATCCTATATCTAGGGACCTTCACTAGGCTCAGCAAGGGAATGGTTAAAAATCCCAAGGGTGGGAGGGATGAGGGAGTCTTCAAGGTATAACTAAGACCCTTCTCCCTATAGTCAGTGTCACTACCTGGGGGTCTAGCAAACAGGCTGTAAGCGACCAGAGATTTCTTGTGGAGAACCCCCCCACGTCAGGATCTGTATTTAAGTGTAAGATAGGTTCTGTCATTTTTCCCTTTTTATTTTATTTCTGAAATTGCATTTAAAACTCGTGTGTACTTTTAAAATCACTGTAAAATCTTGTAACTATTTTCTAAAGCTCTGTAGTATTTCTAGGAATAAATAATACATATTCTCAGTCCTGGTTCTGTGTTCTTAAGACTCATTAGCCTCAGAAGAGAACGCTCCAGCGTGTTACCATTTGTATATTGTATTGTGCGGTCAGGTGCGAGCCAAGCCGCCCCTTGCACAGTTTCAAGTGCTAAAATCAGGTTTTGGCTGGTGGCAGTGTACTTTAAGGAAAGGACCCGAGCGTCCTAAGTGAACCCCAGTCACGGCCGGAGTTGCTCAGATTGACGTATCGGAGCAGGCGACCGGTGGGTCCGTGACATTTGGCGGCAAGCGGTGGGGTGGAGAATTCATTTTTCTCTTTAAGAACTTAAGTGAGTGTGAGTAGAATTTTGTGAGAAATACCCACATCACCAGAATCAGAACTCAGAGCTTTACTATAGTTTTAAAAGTCACACAGTGGATGCAATTTCTGTTCCCTCCCTTCTCTTGTTTTTCTTTCCTATCATTTAATTTGACAAGTGTGAGACTCAGGATGGCTGATTACCAGCAGATGAGGAGAGATGACCTGGCGGTCGTGTGTGTTCAGAGGAATATCCCTTGGTCTGGCCAGAGTAGAAAACGTTTGATTCAGGCACTAGTGGATGCCGATCGGACTCTAGCTGCTGGAGGAAACCAGTCCATGGACAATCCTACCCCAGGGGCTCAGTCAGCACTGGACCTTACAAACGATTCCGCGCCAGGGTCAAACACTTCTGCTGGACCTAGCAAGTCTACACTGCCGAGCGACCTTCTAGCTGCTATCAGGCAAATGAAGAATGTGAACCCTATATTCACTTTGCAGCTGGTGCAGCACTGCCAAGCCATTGTCGACAGAGAGGCTGCGGAGCGCAAAGCCGTACGAGAGGCTGAGGAGCGCAAAGCCATACGAGAGGCTGAGGCTGCAGAGCGTCAGGCCGAGCGTGAGTACCAGTTGGAACTGGTGAGGCTCGGAGGGCTGATCGCTGTTGGTGAACCAGTGGAGGATGATACAGGGCATCATGATGGCGAACCTTTATGTGAGACTTTATCTGCCGTGGCTACTGAGTTAGCAGGAGATGGGCTTCGTACTGAACTTTTACTGTCTGCGGAAGTAAATAATGTGTTGGATCATGATGTGGACTCTGTTATCAATCATGGGGAGCCTAACAAGGGACAGAGGTCCCAAATCACCGCTGACGCGAATTTCACCGGACCGCGTCATGCACAGTTCCCTGTCTTGGAAGCAGACAGAGGAAGCCAAGTGAGTGTCAGCTTGGTTGTGAATAATGAGCTGGCCCTGGACACTACAGCCGGTGCTCAGAGAGGTGACATCTCTGCTAGCACCAGGGAGACTGTAGAATGTGTGGCAGTCAGGGAGACTGCGGAGTACCAATCCCCTACAGCACCAGAAGAGCCCAGTGAGTATTTTGACCCATATGGTGATGATTATCCGTTTAGGCTTATGAGCCCAGAAGAACTCACTACAGAATGTCAGCTGCAAGGTATCTCCTGCCCCAACAATTCCCGCTGGGAGATGATCAAGCGGCTCACCCATGCACGAAATGATGAGCGCAATGTTTTCGGCATGTATTGCGGTGAGTTTCTAACCTGGGGTCCGATGCGACTCCTTGGTTGCTGCTGAGAGACCTGACGGACTGTTTTGAAATAGTGCAGCAATATGCGTATGATTGTAAAAAGCTTGATACTCCATGGTGGAAAGAGCAGTGCCGCTGGGCAGATGCTGAAAGGAATCGCCTGGAACAGCTTCTATCACCAGCTATGGAACCAACGACACAGCCTACCGGGGTTTCCCTCATGGACATGGTACCCCGGCCTGCTACAATCGGTGTGGAACCTGTTCCAGAGACCTCACATCACAAGGCCCAGTTTAAACTGCTGGAAGATGTGAGCAGCATGTTCCCACCCGTTGCTCCAGATTTGTTGCCGGAAGAGGCTGACTGCATAGTGAAAGTATGCAGGGAAGAGACTATGTCGGAAATAGGAATGGGACTTTCTGACTGTATGCACACAAGTATGTGTGGGACTACTGATGTGGGACTTATATTAACTCCACACATATCTGTCAATGTTGTTCCCCCTGTCGCTAACCCTTCTGAACCATATGATGCATCTCAGGTAGTATATAACCATGCTGAACATTGCAATGTTGTTATTTTGTGTGAAGCCCCTGGGATGATCTGTGATAGTGCCGTACCTTCGGTGGAGGGTGAGTTAGAGACAGGTATAGTGGGTAATCCTTGCCAGTTTGTGGGGTTAAATGAATGCCCTAATCTAGTTGGGAATGAGACACCCTCACTCACCAGTGGTAGGAGTGCTGCTGGTGATGTCATTAAGGTTGCTGTGCTAGACATTAACCCTGTTCCTCCAGTGATGTCTGGTTGTGACATGGGGCCAGGGGATGCTAACTGCACAAATGGGACAGATCTGAGTTGGTTGCAGGCAGCGCATGTACCTGCCAATAAGTTACTGGTGACAACATGCTCAGATAACCCCATTCCTGCTCAGAGACAATGGGATCCAGATATAGCGTTTTTGCCACGGTGCAATTGTAAGCCAGCAGGATGGGCCCCATGTGTTGTGGAAGATGCACAGGCTAATTTGCAGGCATTGCAGGATGTCTCCCCAGGTTATGATATTGATGTTACTGTTGATAATGTGATGTCTTGCGCTACTGTGGGAAATGTGGTACCAGGTATAATAAGTGACCCGGTGGGTCCTGTGTGCACTGTAGACCTGTCAGATAGGGAGAGAGTGTCCCTTACTGCAGCTTTCCCCCCAAACCCCCCTCCTTAAGGTAGCCACACAAACACAGATACACAGCATGGGTTCCCTCCAGACACTGAGAACCTCAGTGGCACCACCCCAGCCACAGAACCTGCGGGTCTGGGAGGGAAGGTCATGCTCAGGAAGGTGTCCTGGAATGCCATGGAAAGCTTGGCTTTCCACGCAGAACTGAGACTCAACCCTGCACAGGCTGCTCTGAACGTACCAGGTGAGCCGATGCCCACTGCGGCTGCCCCATACCTGGGAAGTGGGGAAGATACCCCTGGGTACAGTGAGAGGGTTGTTTCAGGAATAGAGCCAGTGGCTAGTAGGGAAGCTGCTGTGTGTAACCAGAAGTGTGGGAGGGCCCGCGAAGCACAGGTAAACTCAGCTTCATTAACCTCGGAAAGGCTGAGCTGGGATATTCCCAAGACAGGGGACAATGACCTGCTGGTATTCCCCCTTGCAGAAACGTGCCCCCCTTCACAATTCACACACACAGACACAGAGAGCGAATCTCCTCACAAAAGGATGAGGTGTGAGGTGTTGAGTGAGTGGACCTTCCCCCCAGTGAAGGGGAGGGGGGGTCAGTCAGCTCAGGAGAGGTGCTGGGAAGACATTTTTAAGTCTGTATATAGTGCTGGGAGAAGGCCCCACACCTGTGGTATAGTTAAACGTGCCGAGTTACGAGTCCCAGGGGGATGGCCGTTTGGGGTGTGGCGGAATGGTCTGGTACTGATCTCAGTGAGTAAGGCCAAACTGCCAGCTGCAGGGGAGAATCCGTGTCCAGGAGTCCGACGCACAGCTGTGGTGGGCTGTGTCATTGCCAGCCGGGATGGACACAGCTCCCACTATATCAGTGTGCTTACAGACTATGGGTTCGAGGACACATGTGTGCTTTTAGTTTGCCATCTCCTGCGAGAGGGACAGGGACTATGCCCATTGCCCACACTAGCCACGGCTATGGCGTCAGGTGGTGCCATGACAGAGGCCAAGTATAGGGAAGTGTTAGTACAAATTCAGCAGACTCAGTGGCAGTCTGTTTCAGAACAGAGACCACTGCTACCCATCCAGGTGATGTAGTTAATAGCGCACTGATGAGACGGTGACGTGGGTCACCGCCTCTGTGCGCCATTTTAAAAGGGGGAGGTGTAACGATCAGATCAGGTGATCGATCAAATTAACGTATGCCTCCTGTTATGATTATCTGTTCAATCAATGTATGTCTGGTATGTTTGGTAAAATCATGCCGCCTGTGATTATTATGTGGGAGATCAGAACATGTCATGTATTATGTGTGTGGACTATTGGTGACCCAGGGAGTGTAGCCATCTGTGGACTCCTCTGGAGTTAGGATGTAAGATAAGATCTGAGACCCCTCATAAACCAGATTGGGGGGAGAGCAATAGTGTCCAGCCAACAGGCCAAAGGTGCTCTGGCCCTCCACTAAATTACCTCTTATCACTTGAGGAATGTATAAAATCTACTTCAAAGCAGGGACAAATTCTTTATGGGAAAGATCCTATATCTAGGGACCTTCACTAGGCTCAGCAAGGGAATGGTTAAAAATCCCAAGGGTGGGAGGGATGAGGGAGTCTTCAAGGTATAACTAAGACCCTTCTCCCTATAGTCAGTGTCACTACCTGGGGGTCTAGCAAACAGGCTGTAAGCGACCAGAGATTTCTTGTGGAGAACCCCCCCCACGTCAGGATCTGTATTTAAGTGTAAGATAGGTTCTGTCATTTTTTCCTTTTTATTTTATTTCTGAAATTGCATTTAAAACTCGTGTGTACTTTTAAAATCACTGTAAAATCTTGTAACTATTTTCTAAAGCTCTGTAGTATTTCTAGGAATAAATAATACATATTCTCAGTCCTGGTTCTGTGTTCTTAAGACTCATTAGCCTCAGAAGAGAACGCTCCAGCGTGTTACCATTTGTATATTGTATTGTGCGGTCAGGTGCGAGCCAAGCCGCCCCTTGCGCAGTTTCAAGCGCTAAAATCAGGTTTTGGCTGGTGGCAGTGTACCTCAAGGAAAGGACTCGAGCGTCCTAAGTGAACCCCAGTCACGGCCGGAGTTGCTCAGATTGACGTATCGGAGCAGGCGACCGGTGGGTCCGTGACAATTCGTATTAAGAATACGAATGCAACTTTTTGCATTCGTATTCTTAGTAAATTTCCCCCTATATATTTAACATATTCATATGATATTTTTATCACTATACAATGTGACATGTCTGTCTTGTCTGTTACAAGACGATTGCGGCGAGTCTGTGTAACCACGCATCAGCAGTCCTATGCCTACATGTGTTCAGCTTCAGCTGCAGGGCAATTAGGAGTTTGTCTCTGTGGGGGGGGGATTCAGTCCAGATCAGAGCCGTTGGTAGCAGTAAGGACTGTTAATTGCTTATAATCTGTAAGATCACTCTCTATTTTTCTATCAGGAAACTCTCAAGAAGGAAAGATCTCACCTGCTCCCATTACGCACAGTAGAGGAATGCTATAGCTATACCTGTGCAATAAAAGGTCACATATTAATTTGCTGTTACCCAGAATAACCATATCTGAGGATACAATGTATCCTAAATACACACCTGTTACTAATGCATTGTGCAGCTTTTCCATAATAAAAACCACAGATTCATCTTTAAACCCACTCACTGTGTGAAAATAATTATTCAGGAAATCCCTGGAATCCATCCCGTGCAGATGATAATGTTTCATCTTGGGTCCGGCCTCCATTCTCTTGTCTTCTGTATCACAGGAGGGGATGAGTCTCTGATCTGTACCTGTAGCCTTATAGTAATATATCTGGATGTTCTCTATATATATATATATATACACAGCAGAAATCGTTAGTTATTTACTGTGATTGGAATGTTCTCACACACAGCTGACCTTAAAGTGCTGAAAAAGTATTTATTGTGATTAAATATTTAATACAATCAGGTGATATTGATATCTCCTCTGCAATGTGATGTACTGTATGTTCCAAGCTGCTTGCACAGGTCTACCTACTTTTAGAGTCTCCTCTCCAGGAGAAGGTGCAATTTTTGGTAAAAAATGGCCAAAATCACACCATTTTCTGAAAATCGCACATGTAGTATTGTGCGATTTGCGGTAACATTATTAGGCTTTGCTATGACCAAAAAATAGCACTTCAAGAATCGCATCCAGATGTTTTCTCATTGAAAACATAAAAATTGCAAATGCAATAGGGTACAATTTTTTTAAACCGCACCCTAAACTTTACCAAAAATCGGAAAAAAATTAACCTGCTTCTGGCAGGCTAGACTGATAAAATCAGTGAGATCTGAGCATGGTTCTGTCAGAAATAAGTATATAAAGTGAAAATGAAAAAATAATGATGTGGGGTCCCCGCTGAGCATAACCAGTTTACCAGGGTCCCCCCCCCCCCTGTTAAAGAAACCATCATTGGGCTCTTGGACTGGTCCAGGTTCCAAACATAAGGGGGTTCCAGCACTGGGCTCCAACAGCCAGCAGGGTGATATCACAGCCTGGGTAGACTATTCATATAGGCTCCAATGGCCAAAACATCACAGTTTACCTCCAAATTTTGGAGAGATTTGTGCAAGTGTATGAAAATTTCACCCAGAGTTTCTCTACAATAAACAGAACAACAAACAAACAAACTGAAAGCGTAAACCAGGATCTAGGCAAATTTACCCAAATGTATTTATCTGCTCTCCAAGACAGTGTGGTCTCTTTGTTACTGTGTACAACCATAATAACCATGTTCATAAAAGCCTGAGGACTTTCTCCTCTTTTTTGTCCAGAATTGTGTTGCATCCTATTCTACATGGACTGCCTTCTTCCCAGTCAGTACCATTACCAGCAGTCCATGACACTCTGAAACACTTTACTAATATCTGGAGTGAGGTGAAAATAAATTTAAGTAAAGCATCTGCTCCACGCAGAAGAGAAACCAATTGATTGGGTCTGGCTATCAACTAGACATCTTTGGCTGAAAGTAGCCACTATGAAGCTAGCTCCCAAGTTCAGTAAGGCAATTTCACAGCTGGGGGGACATATTTACTTATTCACAGAGCACTATTACATGCCGAGCCATGATTGGCCAATGGGTATATGATTGTCATAATTGGACAGATGTCACATGTTCAGGACATGCACCTTTTTAACCCCTAGGATACCTACAGGATCTGGAGAGAAACAATCTACACTGGATTAGGTGAGTATGCTGATTTCTTTAGAGGTACCATATAGCTTTCTACTGGATAAGAGGATCAAAGGGCTACAGGAGATGTGTGAGTGTGTCAGTATGTATGTGAGTGTGCATGAGTGTGTTAAAAGCTATACTATCATGCATCCTGTCATTATTGTAAAATTTGTTTTACAAGTGGAATTACAGGTAATAGCAGGCCCTTTAATGCCCTGCATGCTGGTCCTTCTGGTTCTCCAAGAACCAGCATCTGGAGGAGACTTGCTGGGACCTGTAGTTCCACAAGTAAAACACAAATTTAAAACTTTCTTTTACACTTTGAAGCTACTGTATGAACTCAGCACCCACCACCCAGGTATGTTAGGCATAGCACCGGGCCTTATTCCTGGCCCTTGGGTGCTCTGGAGGGACAAACCCCTTTATTGTGGAGTTTCCATTCCACCAAGTGACCGGGCCAGGGTTGTCTATTTGGTGGGTTAATGCTATGACTGCAGGGACTAATATAAACATATCCTCCAGCTGTGACATTACCTAACTGACCAGTGGAGCCAAGGCTGGTTTCAAAAATACGGAGGACCTCTATGTTCTTTTCCCTAAATTTTTTTTTAAACCATTACTGGTCCAAGAGCCAGGTGCTGGTTCCTTTTACCATATATTTTTAGAACCAGTACTGTCTTAAAGAGAGTCTGTTGATGATTATCTTTAAGAGGGGGAACCCATGCTGTTTGTATTTTACATTTTTAACACTTTCTTTAACTTTTTCACAAAGAAGCATTGTACAGATCTGACTGATCCATGCACGCTTCATTGTTGACAGCAGGAAGAATTAATTCTGCAAACATTTAATAAAATAACTGAAATTGTTTTAAAAAACAGACCCTTGTGCATTCATAAACAGCAGAGTTGCCACCAATAGGAGATTAGTAAATTGAAGAGCGCCAGATGCACTAAGCTTCAAAGTGATAAAATGGAGGGTGATAAAAAAATCAACCAATCAGCTCCTGTCTGACATTTTTCAAATACAGTCTGTGACATGGCAGATAGGAGCTGATTGGCTGGCTGTTTATCACTCTCCATTTTATCACTTTTGAAGCTTAGTGCATCTCTGGCACTGTATTCGAAGAGTAGTTTCTTTCAATCAATTCTGAACCCTCTGTTAATATGAGCTAATAATTTGTGCTGATAATCATATTAACAACAATGCTGGTGATGACTCTGACATGTTCCAAATGAGCTTATGAATAACAACAGGGTTAGCATTCCTTAAGACAATTGGTAATTTGATTTACCCAAACCCCAAAGATGCTGTATTTTATGGGAGCCAATACAAAACAATCACTTCAGCCAAAAAAGTTTATTTCCTGTTTCTGAAGGGCTTGGTTTGTTAAACTGTGTATGTTCTTTTTAATAGAAAGCATAAAGGTGGATGGGAAGGGCACAAGGACACTACCCTCGTGAAACACTTTTTTTTTCAATTTAGGCTGCATTTTCTGGGAGCATTCTTGATAATCTTCTGCCAGCTCATGCTTCTTCTTATTATTATTATAAACAATATTTCATGGGTGTGCTTGACTGGTAGTGTGTAAGGGGAGTATACAATATTTTTTTTTCTCCATGTGCAGAGAATCCTGTTTAGGATTCGCTGCAAATTCACAGGGTTCAGGAGGGCTGCAGCATTCGCTGCCAGCCCTCCCTGTCACCCTATTCAATGCAGCAGGGGCTCATTGACCCTGCTGGTGAATATTAACCCCTGCGACGAATGCCGCAGGGAGCCAGAGGCAAGCAGAGAGACGTAAGCCTCCCTGACTGCCCCAGAATTTGTCGGGGAGGGCTCCCGGAGCACAGGCAGCAGAGGCTACCCCCCAGGAATGCTGGCAAGGGACAGAGGTAGGGAGCTGCTTCTCTGGTCCCACACATAACAAGCCGGGACCAGAGTGAAGTGAATATATGTATATCTAATGAGAGTCTCCCGAGCCCCCTGCTGGGGAATGTGTAAAAAAAATAAATGATGCAGGGTGAGAGGGGGTTGGTGAAGGGGTTGGAGGATGCATGGTGAGAGGGGATTGATGCAAGGGGCGTGGGATGCAGGGTTAGAGAGGGTTGGTGCAGGGTGAGAGAAGACACAGGGTGAGAGTGGGTTGGTGTAGGGTGAAAGGGGGTTGGTGCAGGGTGAGGGAAGATGCAGGGTGGGAGGGGGAGGAGGACACAGGGTGAAAGGGGGTTGGGTCAGGGGGGGGCGGAGGATGCAGGGTGAGAGGGGTTTGGTGCAGGGTGAGGGAAAATGCTGTGGTGAGATGGGGCTGGTGAAGGGAAGCGGAGGACGGCAGGGTGAGGGGGTTGATGCAGGGTGAGAGAGGGTTGGTGCAGGGTGAGAAGGGTTGATGAAGGGGGGTGGAAGATGCAGGGTGAGAGGGGGTTGGTGCAGGGGGACGTGAATGCAGGGATAGAGGGGGTTGGTGCAGGGGGTGTGGCATGCAGGGTTTGAGAGGGTTGGTTATGGGTGAGGGAATACACAGTGTGAGATTGGGTTGGTGCAGGGTGAAAGGGGTTGGTGCAAGGTGAGGGATGATGCAGGGTGAGACGTGACACAGGGTGAGAGGGGGTGGTGCAGGTGGGCTGAGGATGCAGGGTGAGAGAGGATTGGTGCAGGGTGAGGGAAGATGCAGGGTGTGAGGGGGTTGGTGCAGGGGGTGTGGGATGCAGGGTTAGAGACGGGTTGGTTAAGGGTGAGGGAATACACAGGTTGAGATTGGGTTGGTGTAGGATGAGAGGGGGTTGGTGCACGGTGAGGGAAGATGCAGGGTAAGAGGGGGTTGGTGCAGGGGGGCGTGGAATGCAGGGATAGATGGGGTTGGTGCAGGGGGTGTGGGATGCAGGGTTAGAGAGGGTTGGTTAAGGGAATACACATTGTGAGATTGGGTTCGTGCAGGGTGAAAGGGGGTGGTGCAAGGTGAGGGAAGATGCAGGGTGAGACGGGACACAGGGTGAGAGGGGGTGGTGCAGGGGGCTGAGGATGCAGGGTGAGAGAGGATTGGTGCATGGGTGAGGGAAGATGAAGGGAGAGAGGGGGTTGGTGAAGGGGGCGGAGGATATAGGGTGAGAGGGTGTTGGTGGTCAGAGGATGCAGGGTAAGAGGGTTGGTGAAGGGTAAGAGGGATTTTGTGAAGGGGGTGGAGGATGCAGGGTTAGAGAGGGTTGGTGCAGGTTGAGGGAAGACACGGGGTGAGAGTGGGTTGGTGTAGGTCTTAGAGGTGGTTGGTGCAGGGTGAGGGAAGAGGCAGGGTTATAGGGGCGGAGACATAGGGTGAAAGGGGGTTGGTGCAGGGGGGGGGGGGGTGGGAGAATGCAGGGGATAGGGGGTTGGTGTAGGGTGGGGGAAAATGAGATGGGGCTGGTGAAAGGAATCGGAGGACGCAGGTTGAGGGGGTTGATGCAGGGTGAGAGGACACAGGAGGAGGGAAGCTTCAGGGTGAGAGAGGGTTGATGCAGGGTGAGAGGTGTTTGGGTGAAGGGGGTGGAGGATGCAGGGTGAGAGGGGGTTGGTGCAGGGGGGCGTGGGATGCAGGGGTTAGAGAGGGGTTGGTGCAGGGAGAGAGGACACAGGATGAGGAAAGACTCAGGGTGAGATGGGGGTTGGTGCAGGGTGAGAGGGGTTTGGTGAAGGGGGGTGGAGGACGCAGGGTGGGAGGGGGTTTATGCAGGGTGGCAGAGGATGCAGGGTGAGAGGGGGTTGGCGCAGGGAGAGATGGGGTTGGTGCTGGGACAGAGGGTGAGAGGGGGTTAACGCAGGATGAGACAAGACACAGGGTTAGAGAAGGTGCAGGGGTGAGATGGGAAACAGAGTGAAAGGGGTTTGTGCAGGGGGTGCAGAGGATGCAGGGTGAGAGGGGTTTGGTGAAGGGGAATGGAGGAAGCAGGGTGAGAGGGGGATGGGGCAGGGGGGCATGGGATGCAGGGTTAGAGAGGGTTGGTGCAAGGTGAGAGGACACCATGAGGGAAGAAAGAGGGTGAAAGTGGGTCAGTGCAGGTGAGGGAAGATGCTGGGTGAGATGGGGTTGATGAAGGGGGCGGAGGATGCAGGGTGAGTGGGTGTCGGTGCAGGCTGAGGGTAGATGCAGGGTGAGAGGGGGTTGGTGAAGGGGGTTGGAGGATGCAGGGTGAGAGGGGATTGTTGCAAGGGGGCGTGGGATGCAGAGTTAGAGAAAGTTGGTGAGGGAAGACACAGCGTGAGAGTGGGTTGGTGTAGGGTGAAAGGGGGTTGGGGCAGGGAGAGGGAAAATGCTGGGTGAGAGGACACAGGATAAGGGAAGACTCAGGGTGAGAGGGGGTTTGTGTAGGGTGAGAGGTTTTGGTGAAGGGGGGTGGAGGATGCAGGGTAAGAGTGGGTTGGTGCAGGGAGGCAAAAGATGCAGGATTTGAGATGGTCCCCCTGGGGGAAATTTACTAGAGGAAATTTCACATAATAGCACATCAATACGAATACGAATTGCCGTATTTTCGGGATAGTAAGGGGGAAATTTACTAAAGGAAATTTGTAAAAAATAGGTGTATTTGTATCCATCATTCATAAAACACAGGGTTCTATTCATAGAACACAGGGTTCCATTCATAGAACACAGGGTTCTATTAATAGAACAAAGGTTTTATTCATAGAACACATGGTTATATGTATAGATCACGGGTGGTTTCCATTCAGAGTACACATAATTTCATTCATAAAACACAGGGTTCTATTCATAGAACACAGGGTTCCATTTATAGAACACAGGGTTCTATTCATAAAACACACGGTTTTATTCATAGAACAGATGGTTATATTTATAGATCACGGGTGGTTTCCATTCAGAGAACACATGGTTCATTTATAAAACACAGGGTTCTTATTCATAGAACACAGGGTTCCATTCATAGAACACAGGGTTCCATTTATAGAACACAGGGTTCTATTCATAGAACACAAGGTTTTATTCATAGAACAGATGGTTATATTTATAGATCACGGGTGGTTTCCATTCAGAGAACACGTGGTTTCATTCATAAAACACAGGGTTCGATTCATAGAACACAGGGTTCCATTCATAGAACACAGGTTTCTACTAATAGAACACAAGGTTTTTTTCATAGAACACATGGTTATATTTATAGATCACGGGTGGTTTCCATTCAGAGAACACATCATTTCATTCATAAAACACAGGGTTCTATTTATAGAACACAGGGTTCCATTTATAGAACACAGGGTTCTATTCATAGAACACAAGGTTTTATTCATA
The DNA here is from genome assembly GCF_055691185.1 of Crinia signifera. Taxonomy (NCBI): domain Eukaryota; kingdom Metazoa; phylum Chordata; class Amphibia; order Anura; family Myobatrachidae; genus Crinia; species Crinia signifera. The sequence continues at coordinate 113,503 of NW_028142143.1, forward strand.
GAACAGATGGTTATATTTATAGATCACGGGTGGTTTCCATTCAGAGAACACATGGTTTCATTCATAAAACACAGGGTTCTATTAATTGAACACAGGGTTCCATTCATAGAACACAGGGTTCTATGTAATAGAACACAAGTTTTATTCATAGAACACATGGTTACAGTATATGTATAGATCACGGGTGGTTTCCATTCAGAGTACACATAATTTCATTCATAAAACACAGGGTTCTATTCATAGAACACAGGGTTCCATTTATAGAACACAGGGTTCTATTCATAGAACACAAGGTTTTATTCATAGAACAGATGGTTATATTTATAGATCACGGGTGGTTTCCATTCAGAGAACACGTGGTTTCATTCATAAAACACAGGGTTCGATTCATAGAACACAGGGTTCCATTCATAGAACACAGGTTTCTAATAATAGAACACAAGGTTTTTTTCATAGAACACATGGTTATATTTATAGATCATGGGTGGTTTCCATTCAGAGAACACATCATTTCATTCATAAAACACCAGGGTTCTATTTTTAGAACACAGGGTTCCATTTATAGAACACAGGGTTCTATTCATAGAACACAAGGTTTTATTCATAGAACAGATGGTTATATTTATAGATCACGGGTGTTTCCATTCAGAGAACACATGGTTTCATTCATAAAACACAGGGTTCTATTAATTGAACACAGGGTTCCATTCATAGAACACAGGGTTCTATTAATAGAACACAAGGTTTTATTCATAGAACACATGGTTACAGTATATGTATAGATCACGGGTGGTTTCCATTCAGAGTACACATAATTTTCATTCATAAAACACAGGGTTCTATTCATAGAACACAGGGTTCCATTTATAGAACACAGGGTTCTATTCATAAAACACAAGGTTTTATTCATAGAACAGATGGTTATATTTATAGATCACGGGTGGTTTCCATTCAGAGAACACATGGTTTCATTTATAAAACACAGGGTTCTATTCATAGAACACAGGGTTCCTTCATAGAACACAGGGTTCTATTAATAGAACACAAGGTTTTATTCATAGAACACATGGTTATATTTATAGATCACGGGTGGTTTCCATTCAGAGAACACATAATTTCATTCATAAAACACAGGGTTCTATTCATAGAACACAGGGTTCCATTTATAGAACACAGGGTTCTATTCATAGAACACAAGGTTTTATTCATAGAACAGATGGTTATATTTATAGATCACGGGTGGTTTCCATTCAGAGAACACGTGGTTTCATTCATAAAACACAGGGTTCTATTCATAGAACACAGGGTTCCATTTATAGAACACAGGGTTCTATTCATAGAACACAAGGTTTATTCATAGAACAGATGGTTATATTTATAGATCACGGGTGGTTTCCATTCAGAGAACACGTGGTTTCATTCATAAAACACAGGGTTCTATTCATAGAACACAGGGTTCCATTTATAGAACACAGGGTTCTATTCATAGAACACAAGGTTTTATTCATAGAACAGATGGTTATCTCAAATCCTGCATCCTTGCCCCCCTGCACCAACCCAATCTCACCCTGCATCCTCCATCCCCCTTCACCAAACCCTCTCACCCTGCACCAAACCCTCTCTCACCCTGCTTCCTCCGTCCCCTTTCACCAACCCCCTCTCACCCTACATCAACCCCCTCTCACCCTGAGTCTTCCCTCACCCTACACCAACCCCACTCTCACCCTGTGTCTTCCCTCACCCTGTGTCCTCTCACCCTGCACCAACCCTCCCTACCCCTGCATTTACTATCCCGAAAATACGGCAATTCGTAGTCGTATTGATGTGATATCAATACGAATACGAATGGCTGTATTTTCGGGATAGTAAATGTCAAAAATAAGGGTATTTCTGGATACAAATACACCTATTTTTTTTTTTTACAAATTTCCTTTAGTAAATTTCCCCCAGGGTGAGAGTGGGTTGGTGTAGGGTGAAAGGGGGCTGGTGAAAGGGGACGGAGGAAGCAGGGTGAAAGAGGGTTTGATGAAGGGGGTGGAGGATGCAGGTGCAGGGGTAGAAAGGGCTGGTGCAGGGTGAGAGGACACAGGGTGAGGGAAGACACAGGTTGAGAGTGGGGTTGGTGTAGGGTGAGGGAAGACTCAGGGTGAGAGGGAGTTTATGTAGGGTGAGAGGGGGTTGGTGAAAGGGGATGGAGGAAGCAGGGTGAGAGAGGGTTGGTGCAGGGTGAGAGGGTTTGGTGAAGGGGGTTGGAGGATGCAGGGTGAAAGTGGGTTTGTGCAGGGGGGCAAGGGATGCAGGATTTGAGATGGTTGGTGTAGGTTGAGAAGAAACAGGGTGAGGGAAGACACGGGGTGGGATTGGGTTGGTGTAGGGTGAGGGAAGATGCAGGGTGAGAGGGGGAGGAGGACACAGGATGAAAGGGGATTGGTGCATGGGGGGGCAGAAGATGCAGGGTTAGAGGGGGTTGGTGCAGGGTGAGGGAAAATGCTGAGTGAGATGGGGTTGGTGAAGGGTGAGGGGGGGTTAGTGAAGGTGGGTGGAGGATGCAGGTGCAGGGGGGCGTGGGATGCAGGGGTAGGGAGGGTTGGTGCAGGGTGAGAGGACACAGGGTGAGGGAAGACACAGGGTGAGAGTGGGGTTGGTGTAGGGGAGGGAAGACTCAGGGTGAGAGGCGGTTGATGTAGGGTGAGAGGGGGTTGGTGAAAGGGGACGGAGGAAGCAGGGTGAGAGAGGGTTGGTGCAGGGTGAGAGGGTTTGGTGAAGGGGGATGGAGGATGCAGGGTGAGATTGGGTTGGTGCAGGGGGGCAAGGGATGCAGGATTTGAGATGGGTGGTGTAGGGTGAGAGTAAACAGGGTGAGGGAAGATACGGGGTGGGATTGGGTTGGTGTAGGGTGAGGGAAGATGCAGGGTGAGAGCGGAAGGAGGACACTGGATGAAAGGGGATTGGTGCATGGGGGGGGCAGATGATGAGGGTTAGAGGGGGTTGGTGCAGGGTGAGGGAAAATGCTGGGTGAGATGGGGTTGGTGAAGGGTGAGGGGGGTTTAGTGAAGGTAGGTGGAGGATGCAGGTGCAGGGGGACGTGGGATGCAGGGGTAGAGAGGGTTGGTGCAGGGTGAGAGGACATAGGGTGAGGGAAGACACAGGGTGAGAGTGGGGTTGGTGTAGGGTGAGGGAAGACTCAGGGTGAGAGGGGATTGATGTAGGGTGAGAGGGGGTTGGTGAAAAGGGGACGGAGGAAGCAGGGTGAGAGAGGGTTGGTGCAGGGTGAGAGGGTTTGATGAAGGGGGGTGGAGGATGCAGGTGCAGGGGGCGTGGGATGCAGGGGTAGAGATGGTTGGTGCAGGGTGAGAGGACACAGGGTGAGGGAAGACACAGGTTGAGAGTGGGTTGGTGTAGGGTTAAGGAAGACTCAGGGTGAGAGGGGGTTGATGTAGGGTGAGAGGGGTTTCGTGAAATGGGACGGAGGAAGCAAGGTGAGAGAGGGTTGGTGCAGGGTGAGAGGGTTTGGTGAAGGGGGGTGGAGGATGCAGGGTGAGAATGGGTTGGTGCAGGGGGGCAAGGGATGCAGGATTTGAGATGGTTGGTGTAGGGTGAGAGGATACAGGGTGAGGGAAGACACAGGGTGGGATTGGGTTGGTGTAGGGTGAGAGGAAACAGGGTGAGGGAAGACACAGGGTGGGATTGGGTTGGTGTAGGGTGAGAGGAAACAGGGTGAGGGAAGACACAGGGTGGGATTGGGTTGGTGCATGGGGGGGGCGGATGATGCAGGGTTAGAGGGGGTTGGTGCAGGGTGAGGGAAAATGCTGGGTGAGATGGGGTTGGTGAAGGGTGAGAGGGGGTTAGTGAAGGTGGGTGGAGGATGCAGTTGCAGGGGGGCGTGGGATGCAGGGGTAGGGAGGGTTGGTGCAGGGTGAGAGGGCACAGGGTGAGGGAAGACACAGGGTGAGAGTCGGGTTGGTGTAGGGTGAGGGAAGACTCAGGGTGAGAGGGGGTTGATGTAGGGTGAGAGGGGGTTGGTGAAAGGGGACGGAGGAAGCAGGGTGAGAGGGTTTGGTGAAGGGGGGTGGAGGATGCAGGGTGAGAGTGGGTTGGTGCAGGGGGGTAAGGGATGCAGGATTTGAGATGGTTGGTGTAGGGTGAGAGGACACAGGGTGAGGGAAGACACAGGGTAAGATTGGGGTCGGTGTAGGGTGAGGGAAGACTCAGGGTGGAGGGGGTTGATGTAGTGTGAGAGGGGGTTGGTGAAAGGGGACGGAGGAAGCAGGGTGAGAGGGTTTGGTGAAGGGGGGTGGAGGATGCAGGGTGAGAGTGGGTTGGTGCAGGGGGGTAAGGGATGCAAGATTTGAGATGGTTGGTGTGGGGTGAGAGGAAACAGGGTGAGGGAAGACACGGGGTGGGATTGGGTTAGTGTAGGGTGAGGGAAGATGCAGGGTGAGAGGGGGAGGAGGCCACAGGATGAAAGGGGATTGGTGCATGGGGGGGGGGCGGATAATGAGGGTTAGAGGGGGTTGGTGCAGGGTGAGGGAAAATGCTGGGTGAGATGGGGTTGGTGAAGGGTGAGGGGGGGTTAGTGAAGGTGGGTGGAGGATGCAGGTGCAGGGGGGCGTGGGATGCAGGGGTAAAGAGGGTTGGTGCAGGGTGAGAGGACACAGGGTGAGGAAAGATACAGGTGAGAGTGGGGTTGGTGTAGGGTGAGGGAAGACTCAGGGTGAGAGGGGGTTGATGTAGGGTGAAAGGGGGTTGGTGAAAGGGGACGGAGGAAGCAGGGTGAGTGGGTTGGAGCAGGGTGAGAGGGTTTGATGAAGGGGGGTGGAGGATGCAGGTGCAGGGGGGTGTGGAATGCAGGGGTAGAGAGGTGGTTGGTGCAGGGTGAGAGGACACAGGGTGAGGGAAGACACAGGTTAAGAGTGGGGTTGGTGTAGGGTGAGGGAAGTCTCAGGGTGAGAGGGGGTTGGTGAAAGGGTACGGAGGAAGCAGGGTGAGAGTGTTTGGTGAAGGGGGGTGGAGGATGCAGGGTGAGAGTGGGTTGGTGCAGGGGGGCAAGGGATGCAGGATTTGAGATGGTTGGTGTAGGGTGAGAGGAAACAGGGTGAGGGAAGACACAGGGTGAGATTGGGTTGGTGTAGGGTGAGGGAAGATGCAGGGTGAGAGGGGGCGGAGGACACGGGATGAAAGGGGATTGGTGCAGGGTGAGGGAAAATGCTGGGTGAGATGGGGTTGGTGAAGGGTGAGGGGGGGTTAGTGAAGGTAGGTGGAGGATGCAGGTGCAGGGGGACGTGGGATGCAGGGGTAGAGAGGGTTGGTGTAGGGTGAGGGAAGACTCAGGGTGAGAGGGGGTTGATGTAGGGTGAGAGGGGGTTCGTGAAAGAGGACGGAGGAAGCAGGGTGAGAGAGGGTTGGCGCAGGGTGAGAGGGTTTGGTGAAGGGCGGTGGACGATGCAGGGTGAGAGTGGGTTGGTGCAGGGGGGCAAGGGATGCAGGATTTGAGATGGTTGGTGTAGGGTGAGAGGACACGGTGAGGGAAGACACAGGGTGGGATTGGGTTGGTGTAGGGTGAGAGGAAACAGGGTGAGGGAAGACACAGGGTGGGATTGGGTTGGTGCATGGGGGGGGGGGGGGGGGCGGATGATGCAGGGTTAGAGGGGGTTGGTGCAGGGTGAGGGAAAATGCTGGGTGAGATGGGGTTGGTGAAGGGTGAGGGGGGGTTAGTGAAAGTGGGTGGAGGATGCAGGTGCAGGGGGGCGTGGGATGCCGGGGTAGAGAGGGTTGGTGCAGGGTGAGAGGACACAGGGTGAGGGAAGACACAGTGTGAGAGGGGGTTGATGTAGGGTGAGAGGCGGTTGGTGAAAGGGGACGGAGGAAGCAGGGTGAGAGAGGGTTTGTGAAGGGGGGTTGAGGATGCAGGGTGAGAGTGGGTTGGTGCACGGGGGACAGGGATGCAGGAGGGAAGACACAGGGTGGGATTGGGTTGGTGTAGAGTGAGAGGAAACAGGGTGAGGGAAGACACAAGGTGAGTTTGGGTTGGTGTAGGGTGAGGGAAGATGCAGGGTGAGAGGGGGCGGAGGACACGGGATAAAAGGGGATTAGTGCATGGGGGGGCGGATGTTGCAGGGTTAGAGGGGGTTGGTGCAGGTTGAGGGAAAATGCTGGGTGAGATGGGGTTGGTTAAGGGTGAGGGGGGGTTAGTAAAGGTGGGTGGAGGATGCAAGTGCAGGGGGGCGTGGGATGCAGGGGTAGAGAGGGTTGGTGTAGGGTGAGAGGACACAGGGTGAGGGAAGACACAGGGTGAGAGTGGGGTTGGTGTAGGGTGAGGGAAGACTCAGGGTGAGAGGGGTTTGATGTAGGGTGAGAGGGGGTTGGTGAAAGGGGACGGAGGAAGCAGAGTGAGAGAGGGTTGGTGCAGGGTGAGAGGGTTTGATGAAGGGGGGTGGAGGATGCAGGTGCAGGGGGCGTGGGATGCAGGGGTAGAGAGGGTTGGTGCAGGGTGAGAGGACACAGGGTGAGGGAAGACACAGGTTGAGAGTGGGGTTGGTGTAGCGTGAGGGAAGACTCAGGGTGAGAGGGGGTTGATGTAGGGTGAGAGGGGGTTGGTGAAAGGGGGCGGAGGAAGCAGGGTGAGAGAGGGTTGGTGCGGGGTAAAAGGGTTTGGTGAAGGGGGGTGGAGGATGCAGGGTGAGAGTGGGTTGGTGCACGGGGGCCAGGGATGCAGGATTTGAGATGGTTGGTGTAGGGTGAGAGGAAACAGGGTGAGGGAAGACACAGGGTGGGATTGGGTTGATGTAGGGTGAGAGGAAACAGGGTGAGGGAAGACACAGGGTGAGATTGGGTTGGTGTAGGGTGAGGGAAGATGCAGGGTGAGAGGGGGCGGAGGACACGGGATGAAAGGGAATTGGTGCATGGTTAGAGGGGGTTGGTGCAGGGTGAGAGGACACAGGGTGAGGGAAGACACAGGGTGAGAGTGGGGTTGGTGTAGGGTGAGGGAAGACTCAGGGTGAGAGGGGGTTGATGTAGGGTGAGAGGGGGTTGGTGAAAGGGGACTGAGGAAGCAGGGTGAGAGAGGGTTGGTGCAGGGTGAGAGGGTTTGGTGAAGGGGGGTGGAGGATGCAGGGTGAGATTGGGTTGGTGCACGGGGGCAAGGGATGCAGGATTTGAGATGGTTGGTGTAGGGTGAGAGGAAACAGGGTGAGGGAAGACACGGGGTGGGATTGGGTTGGTGTAGGGTGAGAGGAAACAGGGTGAGGGAAGACACAGGGTGGGATTGGGTTGGTGCATGGGGGGGGTGGATGATGCAGGGTTAGAAGGGGTTTTGCAGGGTGAGGGAAAATGCTGGGTGAGATGGGGTTGGTGAAGGGTGAGGGGGGGTTAGTGAAGGTGGGTGGAGGATGCAGGTGCAGGGGGGCGTGGGATGCAGGGGTAAAGAGGGTTGGTGCAGGGTGAGAGGACACAGGGTGAGGGAAGATACAGGTTGAGAGTGGGGTTGGTGTAGGGTGAGGGAAGACTCAGGGTGAGAGGGGGTTGATGTAGGGTGAAAGGGGGTTGGTGAAAGGGGACGAGGAAGCAGGGTGAGAGAGGGTTGGAGCAGGGTGAGAGGGTTTGATGAAGGGGGGTGGAGGATGCAGGTGCAGGGGGGTGTGGAATGCAGGGGTAGAGAGGGTTGGTGCAGGGTGAGAGGACACAGGGTGAGGGAAAACACAGGTTGAGAGTGGGGTTGGTGTAGGGTGAGGGAAGTCTCAGGGTGAGAGGGGGTTGGTGAAAGGGTACGGAGGAAGCAGGGTGAGAGTGTTTGGTGAAGGGGGGTGGAGGATGCAGGGTGAGAGTGGGTTGGTGCAGGGGGGCAAGGGATGCAGGATTTGAGATGGTTGGTGTAGGGTGAGAGGAAACAGGGTGAGGGAAGACAGGGTGAGATTGGGTTGGTGTAGGGTGAGGGAAGATGCAGGGTGAGAGGGGGCGGAGGACACGGGATGAAAGGGGATTGGTGCATGGGGGGGCGGATGTTGCAGGGTTAGAGGGGGTTGGTGCAGGTTGAGGGAAAATGCTGGGTGAGATGGGGTTGGTGAAGGGTGAGGGGGGGTTAGTGAAGGGAGGTGGAGGATGCAGGTGCAGGGGGACGTGGGATGCAGGGGTAGAGAGGGTTGGTGTAGGGTGAGGGAAGACTCAGGGTGAGAGGGGGTTGATGTAGGGTGAGAGGGGGTTCGTGAAAGAGGACGGAGGAAGCAGGGTGAGAGAGGGTTGGTGAAAGGGTACGGAGGAAGCAGGGTGAGAGTGTTTGGTGAAGGGGGGTGGAGGATGCAGGGTGAGAGTGGGTTGGTGCAGGGGGGCAAGGGATGCAGGATTTGAGATGGTTGGTGTAGGGTGAGAGGAAACAGGGTGAGGGAAGACAGGGTGAGATTGGGTTGGTGTAGGGTGAGGGAAGATGCAGGGTGAGAGGGGGCGGAGGACACGGGATGAAAGGGGATTGGTGCATGGGGGGGGCGGATGTTGCAGGGTTAGAGGGGGTTGGTGCAGGTTGAGGGAAAATGCTAGGTGAGATGGGGTTGGTGAAGGGTGAGGGGGGGTTAGTGAAGGTAGGTGGAGGATGCAGGTGCAGGGGGACGTGGGATGCAGGGGTAGAGAGGGTTGGTGTAGGGTGAGGGAAGACTCAGGTTGTGAGGGGGTTGATGTAGGGTGAGAGGGGGTTCGTGAAAGAGAACGGAGGAAGCAGGGTGAGAGAGGGTTGGTGCAGGGTGAGAGGGTTTGGTGAAGGGCGGTGGAGGATGCAGGGTGAGAGTGGGTTAGTGCACGGGGGCAAGAGATGCAGGTTTTGAGATGTTTGGTGTAGGGTGAGAGGACACAGGGTGAGGGAAGACACAGGGTGAGATTGGGTTGGTGTAGGGTGAGGGAAGATGCAGGGTGAGAGGGAGTGGAGGACACAGGATGAAAGGGGATTGGTGCATGGGGGGGAGGATGATGCAGGGTTAGAGGGGGTTGGTGCAGGGTGAGGGAAAATGCTGGGTGAGATGGGGTTGGTGAAGGGTGAGGGGGGGTTAGTGAAAGTGGGTGGAGGATGCAGGGGCAGGGGGGCGTGGGATGCCGGGGTAGAGAGGGTTGGTGCAGGGTGAGAGGACACAGGGTGAGGGAAGACACAGGGTGAGAGTGGGGTTGGTGTAGGGTGAGGGAAGACTCAGGGTGAGAGGGGGTTGATGTAGGGTGAGAGGGGGTTGGTGAAAGGGGACTGAGGAAGCAGGGTGAGAGAGGTTTTGTGCAGGGTGAGAGGGTTTGATGAAGGGAGTAGAGGATGCAGGTGCAGGGGGCATGGGATGCAGGGGTAGAGAGGGTTGGTGCAGGGTGAGAGGACACAGGGTGAGAAAAGACACAGGTTGAGAGTGGGGTTGGTGTAGGGTGAGGGAAGACTCAGGGTGAGAGGGGGTTTATGTAGGGTGAGAGGGGGTTGGTGAAAGAGGAAGGAGGAAGCAGGGTGAGAGAGGGTTGGTGCAGGGTGAGAGGGTTTGGTGAAGGGGGTGGAGGATGCAGGGTGAGATTGGGTTGGTGCAGGGGTGCAAGGGATGCAGGATTTGAGATGGTTGGTGTAGGGTGAGAGGAAACAGGGTGAGGGAAGACACGGGGTGGGATTGGGTTGGTGTAGGGTGAGAGGAAACAGGGTGAGGGAAGACACAGGGTGGCATTGGGTTGGTGCATGGGGGGGTGGATGATGCAGGGTTAGAAGGGGTTTTGCAGGGTGAGGGAAAATGCTGGGTGAGATGGGGTTGGTGAAGGGTGAGGGGGGGTTAGTGAAGGTGGGTGGAGGATGCAGGTGCAGGGGGCGTGGGATGCAGGGGTAAAGAGGGTTGGTGCAGGGTGAGAGGACACAGGGTGAGGGAAGATACAGGTTGAGAGTGGGGTTGGTGTAGGGTGAGGGAAGACTCAGGGTGAGAGGGGGTTGATGTAGGGTGAAAGGGGGTTGGTGAAAGGGGACGAGGAAGCAGGGTGAGAGAGGGTTGGAGCAGGGTGAGAGGGTTTGATGAAGGGGGGTGGAGGATGCAGGTGCAGGGGGGTGTGGAATGCAGGGGTAGAGAGGGTTGGTGCAGGGTGAGAGGACACAGGGTGAGGGAAAACACAGGTTAAAAGTGTGGGGTTGGTGTAGGGTGAGGGAAGTCTCAGGGTGAGAGGGGGTTGGTGAAAGGGTACGGAGGAAGCAGTGTGAGAGTGTTTGGTGAAGGGGGGTGGAGGATGCAGGGTGAGAGTGGGTTGGTGCAGGGGGGCAAGGGATGCAGGATTTGAGATGGTTGGTGTAGGGTGAGAGGAAACAGGGTGAGGGAAGACAGGGTGAGATTGGGTTGGTGTAGGGTGAGGGAAGATGCAGGGTGAGAGGGGGCGGAGGACACGGGATGAAAGGGGATTGGTGCATGGGGGGGCGGATGTTGCAGGGTTAGAGGGGGTTGGTGCAGGTTGAGGGAAAATGCTGGGTGAGATGGGGTTGGTGAAGGGTGAGGGGGGGTTAGTGAAGGGAGGTGGAGGATGCAGGTGCAGGGGGACGTGGGATGCAGGGGTAGAGAGGGTTGGTGTAGGGTGAGGGAAGACTCAGGGTGAGAGGGGGTTGATGTAGGGTGAGAGGGGGTTCGTGAAAGAGGACGGAGAAAGCAGGGTGAGAGAGGGTTGGTGAAAGGGTACGGAGGAAACAGGGTGAGAGTGTTTGGTGAAGGGGGGTGGATGATGCAGGGTGAGAGTGGGTTGGTGCAGGGGGGCAAGGGATGCAGGATTTGAGATGGTTGGTGTAGGGTGAGAGGAAACAGGGTGAGGGAAGACAGGGTGAGATTGGGTTGGTGTAGGGTGAGGGAAGATGCAGGGTGAGAGGGGGCGGAGGACACGGGATGAAAGGGGATTGGTGCATGGGGGGGGCGGATGTTGCAGGGTTAGAGGGGGTTGGTGCAGGTTGAGGGAAAATGCTAGGTGAGATGGGGTTGGTGAGGGGGGGTTAGTGAAGGTAGGTGGAGGATGCAGGTGCAGGGGGACGTGGGATGCAGGGGTAGAGAGGGTTGGTGTAGGGTGAGGGAAGACTCAGGGTGTGAGGGGGTTGATGTAGGGTGAGAGGGGGTTCGTGAAAGAGAACGGAGGAAGCAGGGTGAGAGAGGGTTGGTGCAGGGTGAGAGGGTTTGGTGAAGGGCGGTGGAGGATGCAGGGTGAGAGTGGGTTGGTGCACGGGGGCAAGAGATGCAGGTTTTGAGATGTTTGGTGCAGGGTGAGAGGACACAGGGTGAGGGAAGACACAGGGTGAGATTGGGTTGGTGTAGGGTGAGGGAAGATGCAGGGTGAGAGGGAGTGGAGGACACAGGATGAAAGGGGATTGGTGCATGGGGGGGAGGATGATGCAGGGTTAGAGGGGGTTGGTGCAGGGTGAGGGAAAATGCTGGGTGAGATGGGGTTGGTGAAGGGTGAGGGGGGGTTAGTGAAAGTGGGTGGAGGATGCAGGGGCAGGGGGGCGTGGGATGCCGGGGTAGAGAGGGTTGGTGCAGGGTGAGAGGACACAGGGTGAGGGAAGACACAGGGTGAGAGTGGGGTTGGTGTAGGGTGAGGGAAGACTCAGGGTGAGAGGGGGTTGATGTAGGGTGAGAGGGGGTTGGTGAAAGGGGACTGAGGAAGCAGGGTGAGAGAGGTTTTGTGCAGGGTGAGAGGGTTTGATGAAGGGAGTAGAGGATGCAGGTGCAGGGGGCATGGGATGCAGGGGTAGAGAGGGTTGGTGCAGGGTGAGAGGACACAGGGTGAGGAAAGACACAGGTTGAGAGTGGGGTTGGTGTAGGGTGAGGGAAGACTCAGGGTGAGAGGGGGTTTATGTAGGGTGAGAGGGGGTTGGTGAAAGAGGACGGAGGAAGCAGGGTGAGAGAGGGTTGGTGCAGGGTGAGAGGGTTTGGTGAAGGGGGTGGAGGATGCAGGGTGAGATTGGGTTGGTGCAGGGGGGCAAGGGATGCAGGATTTGAGATGGTTGGTGTAGGGTGAGAGGAAACAGGGTGAGGGAAGACACGGGGTGGGATTGGGTTGGTGTAGGGTGAGAGGAAACAGGGTGAGGGAAGACACAGGGTGGGACTGGGTTGGTGCATGGGGGGGCGGATGATGCAGGGTTAGAAGGGGTTGTGCAGGGTGAGGGAAAATGCTGGGTGAGATGGGGTTGGTGAAGGGTGAGGGGGGGTTAGTGAAGGTGGGTGAAGGATGCAGGTGCAGGGGGGCGTGGGATGCAGGGGTAGAGAGGGTTGGTGCAGGGTGAGAGGACACAGGGTGAGGGAAGACACAGGTTGAGAGTGGGGTTGGTGTAGGGTGAGGGAAGACTCAGGGTGAGAGGGGGTTGATGTAGGGTGAGAGGGGGTTGGTGAAAGGGGACGGAGGAAGCAGGGTGAGAGAGGGTTGGTGCAGGGTGAGATGGTTTGATGAAGGGGGGTGGAGGATGCAGGTGCAGGGGGCGTGGGATGGAGGGGTAGAGAGGGTTGGTGCAGGGTGAGAGGACACAGGGTGAGAGTGGGGTTGGTGTAGGGTGAGGGAAGACTCAGGGTGAGAGGGGGTTGATGTAGGGTGAGAGGGGGTTGGTGAAAGGGGATGGAGGAAGCAGGGTGAGAGAGGGTTGGTGCAGGGTGAGAGGGTTTGATGAAGGGGGTGGAGGATGCAGGTGCAGGGGGGCGTGGGATGCAGGGGTAGAGAGGTTTAGTGCAGGGTGAGAGGACACAGGGTGAGGGAAGACACAGGTTGAGAGTGGGGTTGGTGTAGGGTGAGGGAAGACTCAGGGTGAGAGGGGGTTGATGTAGGGTGAGAGGGGGTTGGTGAAAGGAGACGAAGGAAGCAGGATGAGAGAGGGTTGGTGTAGGGTGAGAGGGTTTGGTGAAGGGGGATGGAGGATGCAGGGTGAGATTGGGTTGGTGCAGGGGGGCAAGGGATGCAGGATTTGAGATGGTTGGTGTAGGGTGAGAGGAAACAGGGGAAGGGAAGACAAGGGGTGGGATTGGGTTGGTGTAGGGTGAGGGAAGATGCAGGGTGAGAGGGGGAGGAGGACACAGGATGAAAGGGGATTGGTGCATAGGGGGGCGGAAGATGCGGGGTTAGAGGGGGTTGGTGCTGGGTGAGGGAAAATGCTGGGTGAGATGGGGTTGGTGAAGGGTGAGGGGGGGTTAGTGAAGGATGCAGGTGCAGGGGGGCGTGGGATGCAGGGGTAGGGAGGGTTGGTGCAGGGTGAGAGGACACAGGGTGAGGGAAGACACAGGGTGAGAGTGGGGTTGGTGTAGGGTGAGGGAAGACTCAGGGTGAGAGGGGGTTGATGTAGGGTGAGAGGGGGTTGGTGAAAGGGGACGGAGGAAGCAGGGTGAGCGGGTTGGTGCAGGGTGAGAGGGTTTGGAGAAGGGGGATGGAGGATGCAGGGTGAGATTGGGTTGGTGCAGGGGGGCAAGGGATGCAGGATTTGAGATGGGTGGTGTAGGGTGAGAGGAAACAGGGTGAGGGAAGACACGGGGTGGGATTGGGTTGGTGTAGGGTGAGGGAAGATGCAGGGTGAGAGCGGAAGGAGGACACAGGATGAAAGGGGATTGGTGCATGGGGGGGCGGATGATGAGGGTTAGAGGGGGTTGGTGCAGGGTGAGGGAAAATGCTGGGTGAGATGGGGTTGATGAAGGGTGAGGGGGGTTTAGTTAAGGTAGGTGGAGGATGCAGGTGCAGGGGGACGTGGGATGCAGGGGTAGAGAGGGTTGGTGCAGGGTGAGAGGACACAGGGTGAGGGAAGACACAGGGTGAGAGTGGGGTTGGTGTAGGGTGAGGGAAGACTCAGGGTGAGAGGGGAGTGATGTAGGGTGAGAGGGGGTTGGTGAAAGGGGAAGGAGGAAGCAGTGTGAGAGAGGGTTGGTGCAGGGTGAGAGGGTTTGATGAAGGGGGGTGGAGGATGCAGGTGCAGGGGGCGTGGGATGCAGGGGTAGAGAGGGTTGGTGCAGGGTGAGAGGACACAGGGTGAGGGAAGACACAGGTTGAGAGTGGGGTTGGTGTAGCGTGAGGGAAGACTCAGGGTGAGAGGGGGTTGATGTAGGGTGAGAGGGGGTTGGTGAAAGGGGGCGGAGGAAGCAGGGTGAGAGAGGGTTGGTGCGGGGTAAAAGGGTTTGGTGAAGGGGGGTGGAGGATGCAGGGTGAGAGTGGGTTGGTGCACGGGGGCCAGGGATGCAGGATTTGAGATGGTTGGTGTAGGGTGAGAGGAAACAGGGTGAGGGAAGACACAGGGTGGGATTGGGTTGATGTAGGGTGAGAGGAAACAGGGTGAGGGAAGACACAGGGTGAGATTGGGTTGGTGTAGGGTGAGGGAAGATGCAGGGTGAGAGGGGGCGGAGGACACGGGATGAAAGGGAATTGGTGCATGGTTAGAGGGGGTTGGTGCAGGGTGAGAGGACACAGGGTGAGGGAAGACACAGGGTGAGAGTGGGGTTGGTGTAGGGTGAGGGAAGACTCAGGGTGAGAGGGGGTTGATGTAGGGTGAGAGGGGGTTGGTGAAAGGGGACTGAGGAAGCAGGGTGAGAGAGGGTTGGTGCAGGGTGAGAGGGTTTGGTGAAGGGGGGTGAAGGATGCAGGGTGAGATTGGGTTGGTGCACGGGGGCAAGGGATGCAGGATTTGAGATGGTTGGTGTAGGGTGAGAGGAAACAGGGTGAGGGAAGACACGGGGTGGGATTGGGTTGGTGTAGGGTGAGAGGAAACAGGGTGAGGGAAGACACAGGGTGGGATTGGGTTGGTGCATGGGGGGGGGTGGATGATGCAGGGTTAGAAGGGGTTTTGCAGGGTGAGGGAAAATGCTGGGTGAGATGGGGTTGGTGAAGGGTGAGGGGGGGTTAGTGAAGGTGGGTGGAGGATGCAGGTGCAGGGGGGCGTGGGATGCAGGGGTAAAGAGGGTTGGTGCAGGGTGAGAGGACACAGGGTGAGGGAAGATACAGGTTGAGAGTGGGGTTGGTGTAGGGTGAGGGAAGACTCAGGGTGAGAGGGGGTTGATGTAGGGTGAAAGGGGGTTGGTGAAAGGGGACGAGGAAGCAGGGTGAGAGAGGGTTGGAGCAGGGTGAGAGGGTTTGATGAAGGGGGGTGGAGGATGCAGGTGCAGGGGGGTGTGGAATGCAGGGGTAGAGAGGGTTGGTGCAGGGTGAGAGGACACAGGGTGAGGGAAAACACAGGTTGAGAGTGGGGTTGGTGTAGGGTGAGGGAAGTCTCAGGGTGAGAGGGGGTTGGTGAAAGGGTACGGAGGAAGCAGGGTGAGAGTGTTTGGTGAAGGGGGGTGGAGGATGCAGGGTGAGAGTGGGTTGGTGCAGGGGGGCAAGGGATGCAGGATTTGAGATGGTTGGTGTAGGGTGAGAGGAAACAGGGTGAGGGAAGACAGGGTGAGATTGGGTTGGTGTAGGGTGAGGGAAGATGCAGGGTGAGAGGGGGCGGAGGACACGGGATGAAAGGGGATTGGTGCATGGGGGGGCGGATGTTGCAGGGTTAGAGGGGGTTGGTGCAGGTTGAGGGAAAATGCTGGGTGAGATGGGGTTGGTGAAGGGTGAGGGGGGGTTAGTGAAGGGAGGTGGAGGATGCAGGTGCAGGGGGACGTGGGATGCAGGGGTAGAGAGGGTTGGTGTAGGGTGAGGGAAGACTCAGGGTGAGAGGGGGTTGATGTAGGGTGAGAGGGGGTTCGTGAAAGAGGACGGAGGAAGCAGGGTGAGAGAGGGTTGGTGAAAGGGTACGGAGGAAGCAGGGTGAGAGTGTTTGGTGAAGGGGGGTGGAGGATGCATGGTGAGAGTGGGTTGGTGCAGGGGGGCAAGGGATGCAGGATTTGAGATGGTTGGTGTAGGGTGAGAGGAAACAGGGTGAGGGAAGACAGGGTGAGATTGGGTTGGTGTAGGGTGAGGGAAGATGCAGGGTGAGAGGGGGCGGAGGACACGGGATGAAAGGGGATTGGTGCATGGGGGGGGCGGATGTTGCAGGGTTAGAGGGGGTTGGTGCAGGTTGAGGGAAAATGCTAGGTGAGATGGGGTTGGTGAAGGGTGAGGGGGGGTTAGTGAAGGTAGGTGGAGGATGCAGGTGCAGGGGGACGTGGGATGCAGGGGTAGAGAGGGTTGGTGTAGGGTGAGGGAAGACTCAGGTTGTGAGGGGGTTGATGTAGGGTGAGAGGGGGTTCGTGAAAGAGAACGGAGGAAGCAGGGTGAGAGAGGGTTGGTGCAGGGTGAGAGGGTTTGGTGAAGGGCGGTGGAGGATGCAGGGTGAGAGTGGGTTGGTGCACGAGGGCAAGAGATGCAGGTTTTGAGATGTTTGGTGTAGGGTGAGAGGACACAGGGTGAGGGAAGACACAGGGTGAGATTGGGTTGGTGTAGGGTGAGGGAAGATGCAGGGTGAGAGGGAGTGGAGGACACAGGATGAAAGGGGATTGGTGCATGGGGGGGAGGATGATGCAGGGTTAGAGGGGGTTGGTGCAGGGTGAGGGAAAATGCTGGGTGAGATGGGGTTGGTGAAGGGTGAGGGGGGGTTAGTGAAAGTGGGTGGAGGATGCAGGGGCAGGGGGGCGTGGGATGCCGGGGTAGAGAGGGTTGGTGCAGGGTGAGAGGACACAGGGTGAGGGAAGACACAGGGTGAGAGTGGGGTTGATGTAGGGTGAGGGAAGACTCAGGGTGAGAGGGGGTTGATGTAGGGTGAGAGGGGGTTGGTGAAAGGGGACTGAGGAAGCAGGGTGAGAGAGGTTTTGTGCAGGGTGAGAGGGTTTGATGAAGGGAGTAGAGGATGCAGGTGCAGGGGGCATGGGATGCAGGGGTAGAGAGGGTTGGTGCAGGGTGAGAGGACACAGGGTGAGAAAAGACACAGGTTGAGAGTGGGGTTGGTGTAGGGTGAGGGAAGACTCAGGGTGAGAGGGGGTTTATGTAGGGTGAGAGGGGGTTGGTGAAAGAGGACGGAGGAAGCAGGGTGAGAGAGGGTTGGTGCAGGGTGAGAGGGTTTGGTGAAGGGGGTGGAGGATGCAGGGTGAGATTGGGTTGGTGCAGGGGTGCAAGGGATGCAGGATTTGAGATGGTTGGTGTAGGGTGAGAGGAAACAGGGTGAGGGAAGACACGGGGTGGGATTGGGTTGGTGTAGGGTGAGAGGAAACAGGGTGAGGGAAGACACAGGGTGGCATTGGGTTGGTGCATGGGGGGGGTGGATGATGCAGGGTTAGAAGGGGTTTTGCAGGGTGAGGGAAAATGCTGGGTGAGATGGGGTTGGTGAAGGGTGAGGGGGGGTTAGTGAAGGTGGGTGGAGGATGCAGGTGCAGGGGGGCGTGGGATGCAGGGGTAAAGAGGGTTGGTGCAGGGTGAGAGGACACAGGGTGAGGGAACATACAGGTTGAGAGTGGGGTTGGTGTAGGGTGAGGGAAGACTCAGGGTGAGAGGGGGTTGATGTAGGGTGAAAGGGGGTTGGTGAAAGGGGACGAGGAAGCAGGGTGAGAGAGGGTTGGAGCAGGGTGAGAGGGTTTGATGAAGGGGGGTGGAGGATGCAGGTGCAGGGGGGTGTGGAATGCAGGGGTAGAGAGGGTTGGTGCAGGGTGAGAGGACACAGGGTGAGGGAAAACACAGGTTGAGAGTGGGGTTGGTGTAGGGTGAGGGAAGTCTCAGGGTGAGAGGGGGTTGGTGAAAGGGTACGGAGGAAGCAGTGTGAGAGTGTTTGGTGAAGGGGGGTGGAGGATGCAGGGTGAGAGTGGGTTGGTGCAGGGGGGCAAGGGATGCAGGATTTGAGATGGTTGGTGTAGGGTGAGAGGAAACAGGGTGAGGGAAGACAGGGTGAGATTGGGTTGGTGTAGGGTGAGGGAAGATGCAGGGTGAGAGGGGGCGGAGGACACGGGATGAAAGGGGATTGGTGCATGGGGGGGCGGATGTTGCAGGGTTAGAGGGGGTTGGTGCAGGTTGAGGGAAAATGCTGGGTGAGATGGGGTTGGTGAAGGGTGAGGGGGGGTTAGTGAAGGGAGGTGGAGGATGCAGGTGCAGGGGGACGTGGGATGCAGGGGTAGAGAGGGTTGGTGTAGGGTGAGGGAAGACTCAGGGTGAGAGGGGGTTGATGTAGGGTGAGAGGGGGTTCGTGAAAGAGGACGGAGAAAGCAGGGTGAGAGAGGGTTGGTGAAAGGGTACGGAGGAAGCAGGGTGAGAGTGTTTGGTGAAGGGGGGTGGAGGATGCAGGGTGAGAGTGGGTTGGTGCAGGGGGGCAAGGGATGCAGGATTTGAGATGGTTGGTGTAGGGTGAGAGGAAACAGGGTGAGGGAAGACAGGGTGAGATTGGGTTGGTGTAGGGTGAGGGAAGATGCAGGGTGAGAGGGGGCGGAGGACACGGGATGAAAGGGGATTGGTGCATGGGGGGGGCGGATGTTGCAGGGTTAGAGGGGGTTGGTGCAGGTTGAGGGAAAATGCTAGGTGAGATGGGGTTGGTGAAGGGTGAGGGGGGGTTAGTGAAGGTAGGTGGAGGATGCAGGTGCAGGGGGACGTGGGATGCAGGGGTAGAGAGGGTTGGTGTAGGGTGAGGGAAGACTCAGGGTGTGAGGGGGTTGATGTAGGGTGAGAGGGGGTTCGTGAAAGAGAACGGAGGAAGCAGGGTGAGAGAGGGTTGGTGCAGGGTGAGAGGGTTTGGTGAAGGGCGGTGGAGGATGCAGGGTGAGAGTGGGTTGGTGCACGGGGGCAAGAGATGCAGGTTTTGAGATGTTTGGTGCAGGGTGAGAGGACACAGGGTGAGGGAAGACACAGGGTGAGATTGGGTTGGTGTAGAGTGAGGGAAGATGCAGGGTGAGAGGGAGTGGAGGACACAGGATGAAAGGGGATTGGTGCATGGGGGGGAGGATGATGCAGGGTTAGAGGGGGTTGGTGCAGGGTGAGGGAAAATGCTGGGTGAGATGGGGTTGGTGAAGGGTGAGGGGGGTTAGTGAAAGTGGGTGGAGGATGCAGGGGCAGGGGGGCGTGGGATGCCGGGGTAGAGAGGGTTGGTGCAGGGTGAGAGGACACAGGGTGAGGGAAGACACAGGGTGAGAGTGGGGTTGGTGTAGGGTGAGGGAAGACTCAGGGTGAGAGGGGGTTGATGTAGGGTGAGAGGAGGTTGGTGAAAGGGGACTGAGGAAGCAGGGTGAGAGAGGTTTTGTGCAGGGTGAGAGGGTTTGATGAAGGGAGTAGAGGATGCAGGTGCAGGGGGCATGGGATGCAGGGGTAGAGAGGGTTGGTGCAGGGTGAGAGGACACAGGGTGAGGAAAGACACAGGTTGAGAGTGGGGTTGGTGTAGGGTGAGGGAAGACTCAGGGTGAGAGGGGGTTTATGTAGGGTGAGAGGGGGTTGGTGAAAGAGGACGGAGGAAGCAGGGTGAGAGAGGGTTGGTGCAGGGTGAGAGGGTTTGGTGAAGGGGGTGGAGGATGCAGGGTGAGATTGGGTTGGTGCAGGGGGGCAAGGGATGCAGGATTTGAGATGGTTGGTGTAGGGTGAGAGGAAACAGGGTGAGGGAAGACACGGGGTGGGATTGGGTTGGTGTAGGGTGAGAGGAAACAGGGTGAGGGAAGACACAGGGTGGGACTGGGTTGGTGCATGGGGGGGCGGATGATGCAGGGTTAGAAGGGGTTGTGCAGGGTGAGGGAAAATGCTGGGTGAGATGGGGTTGGTGAAGGGTGAGGGGGGGTTAGTGAAGGTGGGTGAAGGATGCAGGTGCAGGGGGGCGTGGGATGCAGGGGTAGAGAGGGTTGGTGCAGGGTGAGAGGACACAGGGTGAGGGAAGACACAGGTTGAGAGTGGGGTTGGTGTAGGGTGAGGGAAGACTCAGGGTGAGAGGGGGTTGATGTAGGGTGAGAGGGGGTTGGTGAAAGGGGACGGAGGAAGCAGGGTGAGATGGTTTGATGAAGGGGGGTGGAGGATGCAGGTGTAGGGGGCGTGGGATGGAGGGGTAGAGAGGGTTGGTGCAGGGTGAGAGGACACAGGGTGAGGGAAGACACAGGTTGAGAGTGGGGTTGGTGTAGGGTGAGGGAAGACTCAGGGTGAGAGGGGGTTGATGTAGGGTGAGAGGGGGTTGGTGAAAGGAGACGAAGGAAGCAGGATGAGAGAGGGTTGGTGTAGGGTGAGAGGGTTTGGT
This sequence comes from Crinia signifera, assembly GCF_055691185.1. Classification (NCBI taxonomy): domain Eukaryota; kingdom Metazoa; phylum Chordata; class Amphibia; order Anura; family Myobatrachidae; genus Crinia; species Crinia signifera. The sequence goes on from NW_028142143.1 coordinate 133,577, forward strand.
GAAGGGGGATGGAGGATGCAGGGTGAGATTGGGTTGGTGCAGGGGGGCAAGGGATGCAGGATTTGAGATGGTTGGTGTAGGGTGAGAGGAAACAGGGGAAGGGAAGACAAGGGGTGGGATTGGGTTGGTGTAGGGTGAGGGAAGATGCAGGGTGAGAGGGGGAGGAGGACACAGGATGAAAGGGGATTGGTGCATAGGGGGGCGGAAGATGCGGGGTTAGAGGGGGTTGGTGCTGGGTGAGGGAAAATGCTGGGTGAGATGGGGTTGGTGAAGGGTGAGGGGGGGTTAGTGAAGGATGCAGGTGCAGGGGGGCGTGGGATGCAGGGGTAGGGAGGGTTGGTGCAGGGTGAGAGGACACAGGGTGAGGGAAGACACAGGGTGAGAGTGGGGTTGGTGTAGGGTGAGGGAAGACTCAGGGTGAGAGGGGGTTGATGTAGGGTGAGAGGGGGTTGGTGAAAGGGGACGGAGGAAGCAGGGTGAGCGGGTTGGTGCAGGGTGAGAGGGTTTGGAGAAGGGGGATGGAGGATGCAGGGTGAGATTGGGTTGGTGCAGGGGGGCAAGGGATGCAGGATTTGAGATGGGTGGTGTAGGGTGAGAGGAAACAGGGTGAGGGAAGACACGGGGTGGGATTGGGTTGGTGTAGGGTGAGGGAAGATGCAGGGTGAGAGCGGAAGGAGGACACAGGATGAAAGGGGATTGGTGCATGGGGGGGCGGATGATGAGGGTTAGAGGGGGTTGGTGCAGGGTGAGGGAAAATGCTGGGTGAGATGGGGTTGGTGAAGGGTGAGGGGGGGTTAGTTAAGGTAGGTGGAGGATGCAGGTGCAGGGGGACGTGGGATGCAGGGGTAGAGAGGGTTGGTGCAGGGTGAGAGGACACAGGGTGAGGGAAGACACAGGGTGAGAGGGGATTGATGTAGGGTGAGAGGGGGTTGGTGAAAGGGGAAGGAGGAAGCAGTGTGAGAGAGGGTTGGTGCAGGGTGAGAGGGTTTGATGAAGGGGGTGGAGGATGCAGGTGCAGGGGGCGTGGGATGCAGGGGTAGAGAGGGTTGGTGCAGGGTGAGAGGACACAGGGTGAGGGAAGACACAGGTTGAGAGTGGGGTTGGTGTAGGGTGAGGGAAGACTCAGGGTGAGAGGGGGTTGATGTAGGGTGAGAGGGGGTTCGTGAAAGGGGACGGAGGAAGCAAGGTGAGAGAGGGTTGGTGCAGGGTGAGAGGGTTTGGTGAAGGGGGGTGGAGGATGCAGGGTGAGAGTGGGTTGGTGCAGGGGGGCAAGGGATGCAGGATTTGAGATGGTTGGTGTAGGGTGAGAGGATACAGGGTGAGGGAAGACACTGGGTGGGATTGGGTTGGAGTAGGGTGAGAGGAAACAGGGTGAGGGAAGACACAGGGTGAGATTGGGTTGGTGTAGGGTGAGGGAAGATGCAGGGTGAGAGGGGGCGGAGGACACGGGATGAAAGGGAATTGGTGCATGGATAGAGGGGGTTGGTGCAGGGTGAGAGGACACAGGGTGAGGGAAGACACAGGGTGAGAGTGGGGTTGGTGTAGGGTGAGGGAAGACTCAGGGTGAGAGGGGGTTTATGTAGGGTGAGAGGGGGTTGGTGAAAGAGGACGGAGGAAGCAGGGTGAGAGGGTTTGATGAAGGGAGTAGAGGATGCAGGTGCAGGGGGCATGGGATGTAGGGGTAGAGAGGGTTGGTGCAGGGTGAGAGGACACAGGGTGAGGAAAGACACAGGTTGAGAGTGGGGTTGGTGTAGGGTGAGGGAAGACTCAGGGTGAGAGGGGGTATATGTAGGGTGAGAGGGGGTTGGTGAAAGAGGACGGAGGAAGCAGGGTGAGAGAGGGTTGGTGCAGGGTGAGAGGGTTTGGTGAAGGGGGGTGGAGGATGCAGGGTGATATTGGGTTGGTGCAGGGGGGCAAGGGATGCAGGATTTGAGATGGTTGGTGTAGGGTGAGAGGAAACAGGGTGAGGGAAGACACGGGGTGGGATTGGGTTGGTGTAGGGTGAGAGGAAACAGGGTGAGGGAAGACACAGGGTGGGATTGGGTTGGTGCATGGGGGGGCGGATGATGCAGGTTAGAAGGGGTTGTGCAGGGTGAGGGAAAATGCTGGGTGAGATGGGGTTGGTGAAGGGTGAGGGGGGGTTAGTGAAGGTGGGTGGAGGATGCAGGTGCAGGGGGGCGTGGGATGCAGGGGTAGAGAGGGTTGGTGCAGGGTGAGAGGACACAGGGTGAGGGAAGACACAGGTTGAGAGTGGGGTTGGTGTAAGGTGAGGGAAGACTCAGGGTGAGAGGGGGTTGATGTAGGGTGAGAGGGGGTTGGTGAAAGGGGACGGAGGAAGCAGGGTGAGAGATGGTTTGATGAAGGGGGGTGGAGGATGCAGGTGCAGGGGGCGTGGGATGGAGGGGTAGAGAGGGTTGGTGCAGGGTGAGAGGACACAGGGTGAGAGTGGGGTTGGTGTAGGGTGAGGGAAGACTCAGGGTGAGAGGGGGTTGATGTAGGGTGAGAGGGGGTTGGTGAAAGGGGATGGAGGAAGCAGGGTGAGAGAGGGTTGGTGCAGGGTGAGAGGGTTTGATGAAGGGGGTGGAGGATGCAGGTGCAGGGGGCGTGGGATGCAGGGGTAGAGAGGGTTGGTGCAGGGTGAGAGGACACAGGGTGAGAGTGGGGTTGGTGTAGGGTGAGGGAAGACTCAGGGTGAGAGGGGGTTGATGTAGGGTGAGAGGGGGTTGGTGAAAGGGGACGAAGGAAGCAGGATGAGAGAGGGTTGGTGTAGGGTGAGAGGGTTTGGTGAAGGGGGATGGAGGATGCAGGGTGAGATTGGGTTGGTGCAGGGGGGCAAGGGATGCAGGATTTGAGATGGTTGGTGTAGGGTGAGAGGAAACAGGGGAAGGGAAGACACGGGGTGGGATTGGGTTGGTGTAGGGAAGATGCAGGGTGAGAGGGGGAGGAGGACACAGGATGAAAGGGGATTGGTGCATAGGGGGGCGGAAGATGCGGGGTTAGAGGGGGTTGGTGCTGGGTGAGGGAAAATGCTGGGTGAGATGGGGTTGGTGAAGGGTGAGGGGGGTTAGTGAAGGATGCAGGTGCAGGGGGGCGTGGGATGCAGGGGTAGGGAGGGTTGGTGCAGGGTGAGAGGACACAGGGTGAGGGAAGACACAGGGTGAGAGTGGGGTTGGTGTAGGGTGAGGGAAGACTCAGGGTGAGAGGGGGTTGATGTAGGGTGAGAGGGGGTTCGTGAAAGGGGACGGAGGAAGCAAGGTGAGAGAGGGTTGGTGCAGGGTGAGAGGGTTTGGTGAAAGGGGATGGAGGAAGCAGGGTGAGAGAGGGTTGGTGCAGGGTGAGAGGGTTTGATGAAGGGGGTGGAGGATGCAGGTGCAGGGGGCGTGGGATGCAGGGGTAGAGAGGGTTGGTGCAGGGTGAGAGGACACAGGGTGAGAGTGGGGTTGGTGTAGGGTGAGGGAAGACTCAGGGTGAGAGGGGGTTGATGTAGGGTGAGAGGGGGTTGGTGAAAGGGGACGAAGAAAGCAGGATGAGAGAGGGTTGGTGTAGGGTGAGAGGGTTTGGTGAAGGGGGATGGAGGATGCAGGGTGAGATTGGGTTGGTGCAGGGGGGCAAGGGATGCAGGATTTGAGATGGTTGGTGTAGGGTGAGAGGAAACAGGGGAAGGGAAGACACGGGGTGGGATTGGGTTGGTGTAGGGAAGATGCAGGGTGAGAGGGGGAGGAGGACACAGGATGAAAGGGGATTGGTGCATAGGGGGGCGGAAGATGCGGGTTAGAGGGGGTTGGTGCTGGGTGAGGGAAAATGCTGGGTGAGATGGGGTTGGTGAAGGGTGAGGGGGGTTAGTGAAGGATGCAGGTGCAGGGGGGCGTGGGATGCAGGGGTAGGGAGGGTTGGTGCAGGGTGAGAGGACACAGGGTGAGGGAAGACACAGGGTGAGAGTGGGGTTGGTGTAGGGTGAGGGAAGACTCAGGGTGAGAGGGGGTTGATGTAGGGTGAGAGGGGGTTGGTGTAAGGGGACGGAGGAAGCAGGGTGAGAGGGTTGGTGCAGGGTGAGAGGGTTTGGTGAAGGGGGATGGAGGATGCAGGGTGAGATTGGGTTGGTGCAGGGGGGCAAGGGATGCAGGATTTGAGATGGGTGGTGTAGGGTGAGAGGAAACAGGGTGAGGGAAGACACGGGGTGGGATTGGGTTGGTGTAGGGTGAGGGAAGATGCAGGGTGAGAGCGGAAGGAGGACACAGGATGAAAGGGGATTGGTGCATGGGGGGGCGGATGATGAGGGTTAGAGGGGGTTGGTGCAGGGTGAGGGAAAATGCTGGGTGAGATGGGGTTGGTGAAGGGTGAGGGGGGGTTAGTTAAGGTAGGTGGAGGATGCAGGTGCAGGGGGACGTGGGATGCAGGGGTAGAGAGGGTTGGTGCAGGGTGAGAGGACACAGGGTGAGGGAAGACACAGGGTGAGAGTGGGGTTGGTGTAGGGTCAGGGAAGACTCAGGGTGAGAGGGGATTGATGTAGGGTGAGAGGGGGTTGGTGAAAGGGGACGGAGGAAGCAGGGTGAGAGAGGGTTGGTGCAGGGTGAGAGGGTTTGATGAAGAGGGGTGGAGGATGCAGGTGCAGGGGGCGTGGGATGCAGGGGTAGAGAGGGTTGGTGCAGGGTGAGAGGACACAGGGTGAGGGAAGACACAGGTTGAGAGTGGGGTTGGTGTAGGGTGAGGGAAGACTCAGGGTGAGAGGGGGTTGATGTAGGGTGAGAGGGGCACCGTGAAAGGGGACGGAGGAAGCAAGGTGAGAGAGGGTTGGTGCAGGGTGAGAGGGTTTGGTGAAGGGGGGTGGAGGATGCAGGGTGAGAGTGGGTTGGTGCAGGGGGGCAAGGGATGCAGGATTTGAGATGGTTGGTGTAGGGTGAGAGGATACAGGGTGAGGGAAGACACTGGGTGGGATTGGGTTGGTGTAGGGTGAGAGGAAACAGGGTTAGGGAAGACACAGGGTGGGATTGGGTTGGTGTAGGGTGAGAGGAAACAGGGTGAGGGAAGACACAGGGTGGGATTGGGTTGGTGCATGGGGGGGGCGGAAGATGCGGGGTTAGAGGGGGTTGGTGCTGGGTGAGGGAAAATGCTGGGTGAGATGGGGTTGGTGAAGGGTGAGGGTGGGTTAGTGAAGGATGCAGGTGCAGGGGGGCGTGGGATGCAGGGGTAGGGAGGGTTGGTGCAGGGTGAGAGGACACAGGGTGAGGGAAGACACAGGGTGAGAGTGGGGTTGGTGTAGGGTGAGGGAAGACTCAGAGTGAGAGGGGGTTGATGTAGGGTGAGAGGGGGTTGGTGAAAGGGGACGGAGGAAGCAGGGTGAGAGAGGGTTGGTGCAGGGTGAGAGGGTTTGGTGAAGGGGGATGGAGGATGCAGGGTGAGATTGGGTTGGTGCAGGGGGGCAAGGGATGCAGGATTTGAGATGGGTGGTGTAGGGTGAGAGGAAACAGGGTGAGGGAAGACACGGGGTGGGATTGGGTTGGTGTAGAGTGAGAGGAAACAGGGTGAGGGAAGACACAAGGTGAGTTTGGGTTGGTGTAGGGTGAGGGAAGATGCAGGGTGAGAGGGGGAGGAGGACACAGGATGAAAGGGGATTGGTGCATGGGGGGGCAGATTATGAGGGTTAGAGGGGGTTGGTGCAGGGTGAGTGAAAATGCTGGGTGAGATGGGGTTGGTGAAGGGTGAGGGGGGGTTAGTGAAGGTGGGTGGAGGATGCAGGTGCAGGGGGGCGTGGGATGCAGGGGTAAAGAGGGTTGGTGCAGGGTGAGAGGACACTGGGTGAGGGAAGACACAGGTTGAGAGTGGGGTTGGTGTAGGGTGAGGGAAGACTCAGAGTGAGAGGGGGTTGATGTAGGGTGAAAGGGGACGGAGGAAGCATGGTGAGAGAGGGTTGGAGCAGGGTGAGAGGGTTTGATGAAGGGGGGTGGAGGATGCAGGTGCAGGGGGGTGTGGAATGCAGGGGTAGAGAGGGTTGGTGCAGGGTGAGAGGACACAGGGTGAGGGAAGACACAGGTTGAGAGTGGGGTTGGTGTAGGGTGAGGGAAGTCTCAGGGTGAGATGGGGTTGGTGAAAGGGTACGGAGGAAGCAGGGTGAGAGTGTTTGGTGAAGGGGGGTGTAGGATGCAGGGTGAGAGTGGGTTGGTGCAGGGGGGCAAGGGATGCAGGATTTGAGATGGTTGGTGTAGGGTGAGAGGAAACAGGGTGAGGGAAGACACAGGGTGAGATTGGTTGGTGTAGGATGAGGGAAGATGCAGGGTGAGAGGGGGCGGAGGACACGGGATGAAAGGGGATTGGTGCAGGGTGAGGGAAAATGCTGGGTGAGATGGGGTTGGTGAAGGGTGAGGGGGGGTTAGTGAAGGTAGGTGGAGGATGCAGGTGCAGGGGGACGTGGGATGCAGGGGTAGAGAGGGTTGGTGTAGGGTGAGGGAAGACTCAGGGTGAGAGGGGGTTGATGTAGGGTGAGAGGGGGTTCGTGAAAGAGGACGGAGGAAGCAGGGTGAGAGAGGGTTGTGCAGGGTGAGAGGGTTTGGTGAAGGGCGGTGGACGATGCAGGGTGAGAGTGGGTTGGTGCACGGGGGCAAGAGATGCAGGATTTGAGATGGTTGGTGTAGGGTGAGAGGACACAGGGTGAGGGAAGACACAGGGTGGGATTGGGTTGGTGTAGGGTGAGAGGAAACAGGGTGAGGGAAGACAAAGGGTGGGATTGGGTTGGTGCATGGGGGGGGGGGGGGGGCGGATGATGCAGGGTTAGAAGGGGTTGGTGCAGGGTGAGGGAAAATGCTGGGTGAGATGGGGTTGGTGAAGCGTGAGGGGGGGTTAGTGAAAGTGGGTGGAAGATGCAGGTGCAGGGGGGCGTGGGATGCCGGGGTAGAGAGGGTTGGTGCAGGGTGAGAGGACACAGGGTGAGGGAAGACACAGTGTGAGAGGGGGTTGATGTAGGGTGAGAGGCGGTTGGTGAAAGGGGACAGAGGAAGCAGGGTGAGAGAGGGTTTGTGAAGGGTGAGAGGGTTTGGTGAAGGGGGGTTGAGGATGCAGGGTGAGAGTGGGTTGGTGCACGGGGGCCAGGGATGCAGGAGGGAAGACACAGGGTGGGATTGGGTTGGTGTAGAGTGAGAGGAAACAGGGTGAGGGAAGACACAAGGTGAGTTTGGGTTGGTGTAGGGTGAGGGAAGATGCAGGGTGAGAGGGGGCGGAGGACACGGGATGAAAGGGAATTGGTGCATGGGGGGGGGCGGATGTTGCAGGGTTAGAGGGGGTTGGTGCAGGTTGAGGGAAAATGCTGGGTGAGATGGGGTTGGTTAAGGGTGAGGGGGGGTTAGTAAAGGTGGGTGGAGGATGCAAGTGCAGGGGGGCGTGGGATGCAGGGGTAGAGAGGGTTGGTGTAGGGTGAGAGGACACAGGGTGAGGGAAGACACAGGGTGAGAGTGGGGTTGGTGTAGGGTGAGGGAAGACTCAGGGTGAGAGGGGGTTGATGTAGGGTGAGAGGGGGTTGGTGAAAGGGGACAAAGGAAGCAGAGTGAGAGAGGGTTGGTGCAGGGTGAGAGGGTTTGATGAAGGGGGGTGGAGGATGCAGGTGCAGGGGGCGTGGGATGCAGGGGTAGAGAGGGTTGGTGCAGGGTGAGAGGACACAGGGTGAGGGAAGACACAGGTTGAGAGTGGGGTTGGTGTAGCGTGAGGGAAGACACAGGGTGAGAGGGGGTTGATGTAGGGTGAGAGGGGGTTGGTGAAAGGGGGCGGAGGAAGCAGGGTGAGAGAGGGTTGGTGCGGGGTAAAAGGGTTTGGTGAAGGGGGGTGGAGGATGCAGGGTGAGAGTGGGTTGGTGCATGGGGGCCAGGGATGCAGGATTTGAGATGGTTGGTGTAGGGTGAGAGGAAACAGGGTGAGGGAAGACACAGGGTGGGATTGGGTTGGTGTAGGGTGAGAGGAAACAGGTTGAGGGAAGACACAGGGTGAGATTGGGTTGGTGTAGGGTGAGGGAAGATGCAGGGTGAGAGGGGGCGGAGGACACGGGATGAAAGGGAATTGGTGCATGGTTAGAGGGGGTTGGTGCAGGGTGAGAGGACACAGGGTGAGGGAAGACACCGGGTGAGAGTGGGGTTGGTGTAGGGTGAGGGAAGACTCAGGGTGAGAGGGGGTTGATGTAGGGTGAGAGGGGGTTGGTGAAAGGGGACTGAGGTAGCAGGGTGAGAGAGGGTTGGTGCAGGGTGAGAGGGTTTGATGAAGGGAGTAGAGGATGCAGGGGTAGAGAGGGTTGGTGCAGGGTGAGAGGACACAGGGTGAGGAAAGACACAGGTTGAGAGTGGGGTTGGTGTAGGGTGAGGGAAGACTCAGGGTGAGAGGGGGTTGATGTAGGGTGAGAGGGGGTTGGTGAAAGGGGACGGAGGAAGCAGGGTGAGAGAGGGTTGGTGCAGGGTGAGAGGGTTTGCTGAAGGGGGGTGGAGGATGCAGGGTGAGATTGGGTTGGTGCAGGGGGGCAAGGGATGCAGGATTTGAGATGGTTGGTGTAGGGTGAGAGGAAACAGGGTGAGGGAAGACACGGGGTGGGATTGGGTTGGTGTAGGGTGAGAGGAAACAGGGTGAGGGAAGACACAGGGTGGGATTGGGTTGGTGCATGGGGGGGCGGATGATGCAGGGTTAGAAGGGGTTGTGCAGGGTGAGGGAAAATGCTGGGTGAGATGGGGTTGGTGAAGGGTGAGGGGGGTTAGTGAAGGTGGGTGGAGGATGCAGGTGCAGGGGGGCGTGGGATGCAGGGGTAGAGAGGGTTGGTGCAGGGTGAGAGGACACAGGGTGAGGGAAGACACAGGTTGAGAGTGGGGTTGGTGTAGGGTGAGGGAAGACTCAGGGTGAGAGAGGGTTCGTGCAGGGTGAGATGGTTTGATGAAGGGGGGTGGAGGATGCAGGTGCAGGGGGCGTGGGATGGAGGGGTAGAGAGGGTTGGTGCAGGGTGAGAGGACACAGGGTGAGAGTGGGGTTGGTGTAGGGTGAGGGAAGACTCAGGGCGAGAGGGGGTTTATGTAGGGTGAGAGGGGGTTGGTGAAAGAGGACGGAGGAAGCAGGGTGAGAGAGGGTTGGTGCAGGGTGAGAGGGTTTGGTGAAGGGGGGTGGAGGATGCAGGGTGAGAGTGGGTTGGTGCAGGGGGGCAAGGGATGCAGGATTTGAGATGGTTGTGTAGGGTGAGAGGATACAGGGTGAGGGAAGACACTGGGTGGGATTGGGTTGGTGTAGGGTGAGAGGAAACAGGGTGAGGGAAGACACAGGGTGGGATTGGGTTGGTGTAGGGTGAGAGGAAACAGGGTGAGGGAAGACACAGGGTGGGATTGGGTTGGTGCATGGGGGGGGGGGCGGATGATGCAGGGTTAGAGGGGGTTGGTGCAGGGTGAGGGAAAATGCTGGGTGAGATGGGGCTGGTGAAGGGTGAGGTGGGGGTTAGTGAAGGTGGGTGGAGGATGCAGTTGCATGGGGGGCGTGGGATGCAGGGGTAGGGAGGGTTGGTGCAGGGTGAGAGGACACAGGGTGAGGAAAGATACAGGTTGAGAGTGGGGTTGGTGTAGGGTGAGGGAAGACTCAGGGTGAGAGGGGGTTGATGTAGGGTGAAAGGGGGTTGGTGAAAGGGGACGGAGGAAGCAGGGTGAGAGGGTTTGGTGAAGGGGGGTGGAGGAAGCAGGTTGAGAGTGGGTTGGTGCAGGGTGAGAGGGTTTGATGAACGGAGTAGAGGATGCAGGTGCAGGGGGCATGGGATGCAGGGGTAGAGAGGGTTGGTGCAGGGTGAGAGGACACAGGGTGAGGGAAGACACAGGTTGAGAGTGGGGTTGGTGTAGCGTGAGGGAAGACTCAGGGTGAGAGGGGGTTGATGTAGGGTGAGAGGGGGTTGGTGAAAGGGGACGGAGGAAGCAGGGTGAGAGAGGGTTGGTGCAGGGTAAAAGGGTTTGGTGAAGGGGGGTGGAGGATGCAGGGTGAGAGTGGGTTGGTGCACGGGGGCCAGGGATGCAGGATTTGAGATGGTTGGTGTAGGGTGAGAGGAAACAGGGTGAGGGAAGACACAGGGTGGGATTGGGTTGGTGTAGGGTGAGAGGAAACAGGGTGAGGGAAGACACAGGGTGAGATTGGGTTGGTGTAGGGTGAGGGAAGATGCAGGGTGAGAGGGGGCGGAGGACACAGGATGAAAGGGAATTGGTGCATGGTTAGAGGGGGTTGGTGCAGGGTGAGAGGACACAGGGTGAGGGAAGACACAGGTTGAGAGTGGGGTTGGTGTAGGGTGAGGGAAGACTCAGGGTGAGAGGGGGTTGATGTTGGGTGAGAGGGGGTTGGTGAAAGGGGACGGAGGAAGCAGGGTGAGAGGGTTGGTGCAGGGTGAGAGGGTTTGATGAAGGGGGGTGGAGGATACAGGTGCAGGGGGGCATGGGATGCAGGGGTAGAGAGGTTTTGTGCAGGGTGAGAGGACACAGGGTGAGGGAAGACACAGGTTGAGAGTGGGGTTGGTGTAGGGTGAGGGAAGACTCAGGGTGAGAGGGGGTTGATGTAGGGTGAGAGGGGGTTGCTGAAAGGGGACGGAGGAAGCAGGGCGAGAGGGTTTGGTGAAGGAGGGTGGAGGATGCAGGGTGAGAGTGGGTTGGTGCAGGGGGGTAAGGGATGCAGGATTTGAGATGGTTGGTGTAGGGTGAGAGGACACAGGGTGAGGGAAGACACAGGGTGAGATTGGGTTGGTGTAGGGTGAGGGAAGATGCAGGGTGAGAGGGAGTGGAGGACACGGGATGAAAAGGGATTGGTGCATGGGGGGGAGGATGATGCAGGGTTAGATGGGGTTGGTGAAGGGTGAGGGGGGGTTAGTGAAAGTGGGTGGAGGATGCAGGTGCAGGGGGGCGTGGGATGAAGGGGTAGAGAGGGTTGGTGCAGGGTGAGAGGACACAGGGTGAGGGAAGACACAGGTTGAGTGGGGTTGGTGTAGGGTGAGGGAAGACTCAGGGTGAGAGGGGGTTGATGTAGGATGAGAGGGGGTTGGTGAAAGGGGACGGAGGAAGCAGGGTGAGAGAGGGTCGGTGCAGGGTGAGAGGTTTTGATGAAGGGGGGTGGAGGGTGCAGGGGGCGTGGGATGCAGGGGTAGAGAGGATTGGTGCAGGGTGAGAGGACACAGGGTGAGGGAAGACACAGGTTGAGTGGGGTTGGTGTAGGGTGAGGGAAGACTCAGGGTGAGAGGGGGTTGATGTAGGGTGAGAGGGGGTTGGTGAAAGGGGACGGAGAAAGCAGGGTGAGAGAGGGTCGGTGCAGGGTGAGAGGTTTTGATGAAGGGGGGTGGAGGATGCAGGTGCAGGGGGCGTGGGATGCAGGGGTAGAGAGGATTGGTGCAGGGTGAGAGGACACAGGTTGAGGGAAGACACAGGTTGAGTGGGGTTGGTGTAGGGTGAGGGAAGACTCAGGGTGAGAGGGGGTTGATGTAGGGTGAGAGGGGGTTGGTGAAAGGGGACGGAGAAAGCAGGGTGAGAGAGGGTTGGAGCAGGGTGAGAGGGTTTGATGAAGGGGGGTGGAGGATGCAGGTGCAGGGGGGTGTGGAATGCAGGGGTAGAGCGGGTTGGTGCAGGGTGAGAGGACACAGGGTGAGGGAAGACTCAGGTTGAGAGTGGGGTTGGTGTAGGGTGAGGGAAGTCTCAGGGTAAAAGGGGTTTGGTGAAGGGGGGTGGAAGATGCAGGGTGAGAGTGGGTTGGTGCAGGGGGGCAAGGGATGCAGGATTTGAGATGGTTGGTGTAGGGTGAGAGGACACAGGGTGAGGGAAGACACAGGGTGGGATTGGGTTGGTGTAGGGTGAGAGGAAACAGGGTGAGGGAAGACACAGGGTGGGATTGGGTTGGTGCATGGGGGGGGGGCAGATGATGCAGGATTAGAGGGGGTTGGTGTAGGGTGAGGGAAGACTCAGGGTGAGAGGGGGTTGATGTAGGGTGAGAGGGGGTTCGTGAAAGGGGACGGAGGAAGCAGGGTGAGAGAGGGTTGGTATAGGGTGAGAGGGTTTGGTGAAGGGGGGTGGAGGATGCAGGGTGAGAGTGGGTTGGTGCACGGGGGCAAGGGATGCAGGATTTGAGATGGTTGGTGTAGGGTGAGAGGACACAGGGTGAGGGAAGACACAGGGTGGGATTGGGTTGGTGTAGGGTGAGAGGAAACAGGGTGAGGGAAGACACAGGGTGGGATTGGGTTGGTGCATGGGGGGGGCGGATGATGCAGGGTTAGAGGGGGTTGGTGCAGGGTGAGGGAAAATGCTGGGTGAGATGGGGTTGGTGAAGGGTGAGGGGGGGTTAGTGAAGGTAGGTGGAGGATGCAGGTGCAGGGGGACGTGGGATGCAGGGGTAAAGAGGGTTGGTGCAGGGTGAGAGGACACAGGGTGAGGGAAGACACAGGGTGAGAGTGGGGTTGGTGTAGGGTGAGGGAAGACTCAGGGTGAGAGGGGATTGATGTAGGGTGAGAGGGGGTTGGTGAAAGGGGACGGAGGAAGCAGGGTGAGAGAGGGTTGGTGCAGGGTGAGAGGGTTTGTTGAAGGTGGGTGGAGGATGCAGTTGCAGGGGGGCGTGGGATGCAGGGGTAGGGAGGGTTGGTGCAGGGTGAGAGGGCACAGGGTGAGGAAAGACACAGGGTGAGAGTGGGGTTGGTGTCGGTGAGGGAAGACTCAGGGTGAGGGGGTTGATGTAGGGTGAGAGGGGGTTGTTGAAAGGGTACGGAGGAAGCAGGGTGAGAGGGTTTGGTGAAAACGGGTGGAGGATGCAGGGTGAGAGTGGGTTGGTGCAGGGGGGTAAGGGATGCAGGATTTGAGATGGTTGGTGTAGGGTGAGAGGACACAGGGTGAGGGAAGACACAGGTTGAGAGTGGGGTTGGTGTAGGGTGAGGGAAGACTCAGGGTGAGAGGGGGTTGATGTAGGGTGAGAGGGGGTTGGTGAAAGGGGATGGAGGAAGCAGGGTGAGAGAGGGTTGGTGCAGGCTGAGAGGGTTTGATGAAGGGGGAGGAGGATGCAGGTGCAGGGGGGCGTGGGATGCAGGGGTAGAGAGGTTTAGTGCAGGGTGAGAGGACACAGGGTGAGGGAAGACACAGGTTGAGAGTGGGGTTGGTGTAGGGTGAGGGAAGACTCAGGGTGAGAGGGTTTGGTGAAGGGGGATGAAGGAGGCAGGGTGAGATTGGGTTGGTGCAGGGGGGCAAGGGATGCAGGATTTGAGATGGTTGGTGTAGGGTGAGTGGAAACAGGGTGAGGGAAGACACGGGGTGGGATTGGGTTGGTGTAGGGTGAGGGAAGATGCAGGGTGAGAGGGGGAGGAGGACACAGGATGAAAGGAGATTGGTGCATGGGGGGGGGCGGAAGATGCAGGGTTAGAGGGGGTTGGTGCAGGGTGAGGGAAAATGCTGGGTGAGATGGGGTTGGTGAAGGGTGAGGGGGGGTTAGTGAAGGTGGGTGGAGGATGCAGGTGCAGGGTGGCGTGGGATGCAGGGGTAGGGAGGGTTGGTGCAGGGTGAGAGGACACATGGTGAGGGAAGACACAGGGTGAGAGTGGGGTTGGTGTAGGGTGAGGGAAGACTCAGGCTGAGAGGGGGTTGATGTAGGGTGAGAGGGGGTTGGTGAAAGGGGACGGAGGAAGCAGGGTGAGAGAGGGTTGGTGCAGGGTGAGAGGGTTTGGTGAAGGGGGATGGAGGATGCAGGGTGAGATTGGGTTGGTGCAGGGGGGCAAGGGATGCAGGATTTGAGATGGTTGGTGTAGGGTGAGAGGAAATAGGGGAAGGGAAGACACGGGGTGGGATTGGGTTGGTGTAGGGTGAGGGAAGATGCAGGGTGAGAGGGAGAGGAGGACACAGGATGAAAGGGGATTGGTGCATGGGGGGGGGCGGAAGATGCGGGGTTAGAGGGGGTTGGTGCAGGGTGAGGGAAAATGCTGGGTGAGATGGGGTTGGTGAAGAGTGAGGGGGGGTTAGTGAAGGTGGGTCGAGGATGCAGGTGCAGGGGGGCGTGGGATGCAGGGGTAGGGAGGGTTGGTGCAGGGTGAGAGGACACAGGGTGAGGGAAGACACAGGGTGAGAGTGGGGTTGGTGTAGGGTGAGGGAAGACTCAGGGTGAGGGGGTTGATGTAGGGTGAGAGGGGGTTGTTGAAAGGGTACGGAGGAAGCAGGGTGAGAGGGTTTGGTGAAAACGGGTGGAGGATGCAGGGTGAGAGTGGGTTGGTGCAGGGGGGTAAGGGATGCAGGATTTGAGATGGTTGGTGTAGGGTGAGAGGACACAGGGTGAGGGAAGACACAGGTTGAGAGTGGGGTTGGTGTAGGGTGAGGGAAGACTCAGGGTGAGAGGGGGTTGATGTAGGGTGAGAGGGGGTTGGTGAAAGGGGATGGAGGAAGCAGGGTGAGAGAGGGTTGGTGCAGGCTGAGAGGGTTTGATGAAGGAGGAGGAGGATGCAGGTGCAGGGGGGCGTGGGATGCAGGGGTAGAGAGGTTTAGTGCAGGGTGAGAGGACACAGGGTGAGGGAAGACACAGGTTGAGAGTGGGGTTGGTGTAGGGTGAGGGAAGACTCAGGGTGAGAAGGGGTTGGTGAAAGGGGACGGAGGAAGCAGGGTGAGAGAGGGTTGGTGCAGGGTGAGGGAAAATGCTGGGTGAGATGGGGTTGGTGAAGGGTGGGGGGGGTTAGTGAAGGTGGGTGGAGGATGCAGGTGCAGGGTGGCGTGGGCGGAAGATGCAGGGTTAGAGGGGGTTGGTGCAGGGTGAGGGAAAATGCTGGGTGAGATGGGGTTGGTGAAGGGTGAGGGGGGGTTAGTGAAGGTGGGTGGAGGATGCAGGTGCAGGGTGGCGTGGGATGCAGGAGTAGGGAGGGTTGGTGCAGGGTGAGGGAAGACACAGGGTGAGAGTGGGGTTGGTGTAGGGTGAGGGAAGACTCAGGCTGAGAGGGGGTTGATGTAGGGTGAGAGGGGGTTGGTGAAAGGGGACGGAGGAAGCAGGGTGAGAGAGGGTTGGTGCAGGGTGAGAGGGTTTGGTGAAGGGGGATGGAGGATGCAGGGTGAGATTGGGTTGGTGCAGGGGGGCAAGGGATGCAGGATTTGAGATGGTTGGTGTAGGGTGAGAGGAAATAGGGGAAGGGAAGACACGGGGTGGGATTGGGTTGGAGTAGGGTGAGGGAAGATGCAGGGTGAGAGGGAGAGGAGGACACAGGATGAAAGGGGATTGGTAAATGGGGGGGGCGGAAGATGCGGGGTTAGAGGGGGTTGGTGCAGGGTGAGGGAAAATGCTGGGTGAGATGGGGTTGGTGAAGAGTGAGGGGGGGTTAGTGAAGGTGGGTCGAGGATGCAGGTGCAGGGGGGCGTGGGATGCAGGGGTAGGGAGGGTTGGTGCAGGGTGAGAGGACACAGGGTGAGGGAAGACACAGGGTGAGAGTGGGGTTGGTGTCGGGTGAGGGAAGACTCAGGGTGAGAGGGGGTTAATGTAGGGTGAGAGGGGGTTGGTGAAAGGGGACGGAGAAAGCAGGGTGAGAGAGGGTTGGTGCAGGGTGAGAGGGTTTGGTGAAGGGGGATGGAGGATGCAGGGTGAGATTGGGTTGGTGCAGGGGGGCAAGTGATGCAGGATTTGAGATGGGTGGTGTAGGATGAGAGGAAACAGGGTGAGGGAAGACACGGGGTGGGATTAGGTTGGTGTAGGGTGAGGGAAGATGCAGGGTGAGAGCGGAAGGAGGACACAGGATGAAAGGGGATTGGTGCATGGGGGGGCGGATGATAAGGGTTAGAGGGGGTTGGTGCAGGGTGAGGGAAAATGCTGGGTGAGATGGGGTTGGTGAAGGGTGAGGGGGGGTTAGTTAAGGTAGGTGGAGGATGCAGGTGCAGGGGGACGTGGGATGCAGGGGTAGAGAGGGTTGGTGCAGGGTGAGAGGACACAGGGTGAGGGAAGACACAGGGTGAGAGTGGGGTTGGTGTAGGGTGAGGGAAGACTCAGGGTGAGAGGGGATTGATGTAGGGTGAGAGGGGGTTGGTGAAAGGGGATGGAGGAAGCAGGGTGAGAGAGGGTTGGTGCAGGGTGAGAGGGTTTGATGAAGGGGGGTGGAGGATGCAGGTGCAGGGGGCGTGGGATGCAGGGGTAGAGAGGGTTGGTGCAGGGTGAGAGGACACAGGGTGAGGAAAGACACAGGTTGAGAGTGGGGTTGGTGTAGGGTGAGGGAAGACTAAGGGTGAGAGGGGGTTGATGTAGGGTGAGAGGGGGTTGGTGAAAGGGGACGGAGGAAGCAGGGTGAGAGAGGGTTGGTGCAGGGTGAGAGGGTTTGGTGAAGGGGGGTGGAGGATGCAGGGTGAGATTGGGTTGGTGCAGGGAGGCAAGGGATGCAGGATTTGAGATGGTTGGTGTAGGGTGAGAGGAAACAGGGTGAGGGAAGACACGGGGTGGGATTGGGTTGGTGTAGGGTGAGGGAAGATGCAGGGTGAGAGGGGGAGGAGGACACAGGATGAAAGAGGGTTGGTGCATGGGGGGCGGATGATGCAAGGTTAGAAAACGTTGGTACAGGGTGAGGGAAAATGCTGGGTGAGATGGGGTTGGTGAAGGGTGAGGGGGGGGGATAGTGAAGGTGGGTGGAGGATGCAGGTGCAGGGGGGCGTGGGATGCAGGGGTAAAGACGGTTGGTGCAGGGTGAGATAACACAGGGTGAGGGAAGACACAGGTTGAGAGTGGGGTTGGTGTAGGGTGAGGGAAGACTCAGGGTGAGAGGGGGTTGATGTAGGGTGAGAGGGGGTTGGTGAAAGGGGACGGAGAAAGCAGGGTGAGAGAGGGTTGGAGCAGGGTGAGAGGGTTTGATGAAGGGGGGTGGAGGATGCAGGTGCAGGGGGGTGTGGAATGCCGGGGTAGGGAGGGTTGGTGCAGGGTGAGAGGGCACAGGGTGAGGAAAGACACAGGGTGAGAGTGGGGTTGGTGTCGGGTGAGGGAAGACTCAGGGTGAGGGGGTTGATGTAGGGTGAGAGGGGGTTGTTGAAAGGGTACGGAGGAAGCAGGGTGAGAGGGTTTGGTGAAAACGGGTGGAGGATGCAGGGTGAGAGTGGGTTGGTGCAGGGGGGTAAGGGATGCAGGATTTGAGATGGTTGGTGTAGGGTGAGAGGACACAGGGTGAGGGAAGACACAGGTTGAGAGTGGGGTTGGTGTAGGGTGAGGGAAGACTCAGGGTGAGAGGGGGTTGGTGAAAGGGGACGGAGGAAGCAGGGTGAGAGAGGGTTGGTGCAGGGTGAGAGGGTTTGGTGAAGGGGGATGAAGGAGGCAGGGTGAGATTGGGTTGGTGCAGGGGGGCAAGGGATGCAGGATTTGAGATGGTTGGTGTAGGGTGAGAGGAAACAGGGTGAGGGAAGACACGGGGTGGGATTGGGTTGGTGTAGGGTGAGGGAAGATGCAGGGTGAGAGGGAGAGGAGGACACAGGATGAAAGGGGATTGGTGCATGGGGGGGGCGGAAGATGCGGGGTTAGAGGGGGTTGGTGCAGGGTGAGGGAAAATGCTGGGTGAGATGGGGTTGGTGAAGAGTGAGGGGGGGTTAGTGAAGGTGGGTGGAGGATGCAGGTGCAGGGTGGCGTGGGATGCAGGGGTAGGGAGGGTTGGTGCAGGGTGAGAGGACACAGGGTGAGGGAAGACACAGGGTGAGAGTGGGGTTGGTGTAGGGTGAGGGAAGACTCAGGCTGAGAGGGGGTTGATGTAGGGTGAGAGGGGGTTGGTGAAAGGGGACGGAGGAAGCAGGGTGAGAGAGGGTTGGTGCAGGGTGAGAGGGTTTGGTGAAGGGGGATGGAGGATGCAGGGTGAGATTGGGTTGGTGCAGGGGGGCAAGGGATGCAGGATTTGAGATGGTTGGTGTAGGGTGAGAGGAAATAGGGGAAGGGAAGACACGGGGTGGGATTGGGTTGGTGTAGGGTGAGGGAAGATGCAGGGTGAGAGGGAGAGGAGGACACAGGATGAAAGGGGATTGGTGCATGGGGGGGGCGGAAGATGCGGGGTTAGAGGGGGTTGGTGCAGGGTGAGGGAAAATGCTGGGTGAGATGGGGTTGGTGAAGAGTGAGGGGGGGTTAGTGAAGGTGGGTCGAGGATGCAGGTGCAGGGGGGCGTGGGATGCAGGGGTAGGGAGGGTTGGTGCAGGGTGAGAGGACACAGGGTGAGGGAAGACACAGGGTGAGAGTGGGGTTGGTGTAGGGTGAGGGAAGACTCCCGGTGAGGGGGTTGATGTAGGGTGAGAGGGGGTTGTTGAAAGGGTACGGAGGAAGCAGGGTGAGAGGGTTTGGTGAAAACGGGTGGAGGATGCAGGGTGAGAGTGGGTTGGTGCAGGGGGGTAAGGGATGCAGGATTTGAGATGGTTGGTGTAGGGTGAGAGGACACAGGGTGAGGGAAGACACAGGTTGAGAGTGGGGTTGGTGTAGGGTGAGGGAAGACTCAGGGTGAGAGGGGGTTGATGTAGGGTGAGAGGGGGTTGGTGAAAGGGGATGGAGGAAGCAGGGTGAGAGAGGGTTGGTGCAGGCTGAGAGGGTTTGATGAAGGGGGAGGAGGATGCAGGTGCAGGGGGGCGTGGGATGCAGGGGTAGAGAGGTTTAGTGCAGGGTGAGAGGACACAGGGTGAGGGAAGACACAGGTTGAGAGTGGGGTTGGTGTAGGGTGAGGGAAGACTCAGGGTGAGAGGGGGTTGGTGAAAGAGGACGGAGGAAGCAGGGTGAGAGAGGGTTGGTGCAGGGTGAGAGGGTTTGGTGAAGGGGGATGAAGGAGGCAGGGTGAGATTGGGTTGGTGCAGGGGGGCAAGGGATGCAGGATTTGAGATGGTTGGTGTAGGGTGAGAGGAAACAGGGTGAGGGAAGACACGGGGTGGGATTGGGTTGGTGTAGGGTGAGGGAAGATGCAGGGTGAGAGGGGGAGGAGGACACAGGATGAAAGGAGATTGGTGCATGGGGGGGGCGGAAGAAGCAGGGTTAGAGGGGGTTGGTGCAGGGTGAGGGAAAATGCTGGGTGAGATGGGGTTGGTGAAGGGTGAGGGGGGGTTAGTGAAGGTGGGTGGAGGATGCAGGTGCAGGGTGGCGTGGGATGCAGGAGTAGGGAGGGTTGTTGCAGGGTGAGAGGACACAGGGTGAGGGAAGACACAGGGTGAGAGTGGGGTTGGTGTAGGGTGAGGGAAGACTCAGGCTGAGAGGGGGTTGATGTAGGGTGAGAGGGGGTTGGTGAAAGGGGACGGAGGAAGCAGGGTGAGAGAGGGTTGGAGCAGGGTGAGAGGGTTTGGTGAAGGGGGATGGAGGATGCAGGGTGAGATTGGGTTGGTGCAGGGGGGCAAGGGATGCAGGATTTGAGATGGTTGGTGTAGGGTGAGAGGAAATAGGGGAAGGGAAGACACGGGGTGGGATTGGGTTGGAGTAGGGTGAGGGAAGATGCAGGGTGAGAGGGAGAGGAGGACACAGGATGAAAGGGGATTGGTAAATGGGGGGGGCGGAAGATGCGGGGTTAGAGGGGGTTTGTGCAGGGTGAGGGAAAATGCTGGGTGAGATTAGGTTGGTGAAGAGTGAGGGGGGGTTAGTGAAGGTGGGTCGAGGATGCAGGTGCAGGGGGGCGTGGGATGCAGGGGTAGGGAGGGTTGGTGCAGGGTGAGAGGACACAGGGTGAGGGAAGACACAGGGTGAGAGTGGGGTTGGTGTCGGGTGAGGGAAGACTCAGGGTGAGAGGGGGTTAATGTAGGGTGAGAGGGGGTTGGTGAAAGGGGACGGAGAAAGCAGGGTGAGAGAGGGTTGGTGCAGGGTGAGAGGGTTTGGTGAAGGGGGATGGAGGATGCAGGGTGAGATTGGGTTGGTGCAGGGGGGCAAGTGATGCAGGATTTGAGATGGGTGGTGTAGGGTGAGAGGAAACAGGGTGAGGGAAGACACGGGGTGGGATTGGGTTGGTGTAGGGTGAGGGAAGATGCAGGGTGAGAGCGGAAGGAGGACACAGGATGAAAGGGGATTGGTGCATGGGGGGGCGGATGATAAGGGTTAGAGGGGGTTGGTGCAGGGTGAGGGAAAATGCTGGGTGAGATGGGGTTGGTGAAGGGTGAGGGGGGGTTAGTTAAGGTAGGTGGAGGATGCAGGTGCAGGGGGACGTGGGATGCAGGGGTAGAGAGGGTTGGTGCAGGGTGAGAGGACACAGGGTGAGGGAAGACACAGGGTGAGAGTGGGGTTGGTGTAGGGTGAGGGAAGACTCAGGGTGAGAGGGGATTGATGTAGGGTGAGAGGGGGTTGGTGAAAGGGGATGGAGGAAGCAGGGTGAGAGAGGGTTGGTGCAGGGTGAGAGGGTTTGATGAAGGGGGGTGGAGGATGCAGGTGCAGGGGGCGTGGGATGCAGGGGTAGAGAGGGTTGGTGCAGGGTGAGAGGACACAGGGTGAGGAAAGACACAGGTTGAGAGTGGGGTTGGTGTAGGGTGAGGGAAGACTAAGGGTGAGAGGGGGTTGATGTAGGGTGAGAGGGGGTTGGTGAAAGGGGACGGAGGAAGCAGGGTGAGAGAGGGTTGGTGCAGGGTGAGAGGGTTTGGTGAAGGGGGGTGGAGGATGCAGGGTGAGAGTGGGTTGGTGCAGGGGGGCAAGGGATGCAGGATTTGAGATGGTTGGTGTAGGGTGAGAGGAAACAGGGTGAGCGAAGACACGGGGTGGGATTGGGTTGGTGTAGGGTGAGGAAAGATGCAGGGTGAGAGGGGGAGGAGGACACAGGATGAAAGGGGGATGGTGCATGGGGGGGGCGGATGATGCAGGGTTAGAGAGGGTTGGTACAGGGTGAGGGAAAATGCTGGGTGAGATGGGGTTGGTGAAGGGTGAGGGGGGGTTAGTGAAGGTGGGTGGAGGATGCAGGTGCAGGGGAGCGTGGGATGCAGGGGTAGAGAGGGTTGGTGCAGGGTGAGAGGACACAGGGTAAGGGGAAGACACAGGATGAGAGTGGGGTTGGTGTAGGGGGAGGGAAGACTCAGGATGAGAGGGGGTTGATGTAGGGTGAGAGGGGGTTGGTGAAAGGGGACGGAGGAAGCAGGGTGAGAGAGGGTTGGTGCAGGGTGAGAGGGTTTGATGAAGGGGGGTGGAGGATGCAGGTGCAGGGGGTCGTGGGATGCAGGGGTAGAGAGGGTTGGTGCAGGGTGAGAGGACACAGGGTGAGGGAAGACACAGGTTGAGAGTGGGGTTGGTGTAGGGTGAGGGACAAAGGGAAGACTCAGGGTGAGAGGGGGTTGATGTAGGGTGAGAGGGGGTTGGTGAAAGGGGACGGTGGAAGCAGGGTGAGAGAAGGTTGGTGCAGGGTGAGAGGGTTTGATGAAGGGGGGTGGAGGATGCAGGTGCAGGGGGGCGTGGGATGCAGGGGTAGAGAGGGTTGGTGCAGGGTGAGAGGACACAGGGTGAGGGAAGACACAGGGTGAGAGTGGGGTTGGTGTAGGGTGAGGGAAGACTCAGGGTGAGAGGGGGTTGATGTAGGGTGCGCGGGGGATGGTGAAAGTGGATGGAGGAAGCAGGGTGAGAGAGGGTTGGTGCAGGTTGAGAGGGTTTGGTGAAGGGGGTGGAGGATGCAGGGTGAGAGTGGGTTGGTGCAGGGGGGCAAGGGATGCAGGATTTGAGATGGTTGGTGTAGGGTGAGAGGAAACAGGGTGAGGGAAGACACGGGGTGGGATTGGGTTGGTGTAGGGTGAGGGAAGATGCAGGGTGAGAGGGGGAGGAGGACAAAGGATGAAAGGGGGATGGTGCATGGGGGGGGCGGATGATGCAGGGTTAGAGAGGTTTGGTACAGGGTGAGGGAAAATGCTGGGTGAGATGGGGTTGGTGAAGGGTGAGGGGGGATTAGTGAAGGTGGGTGGAGGATGCAGGTGCAGGGGGGCGTGGGATGCAGGGGTAGAGAGGGTCGGTGCAGGGTGAGAGGACACAGGGTGAGGGAAGACACAGGATGAGAGTGGGGTTGGTGTAGGGTGAGGGAAGACTCAGGGTGAGAAGGGGTTGGTGAAGGGGGTGGAGGATGCAGGTGCAGGGGGGCGGGGGATGCAGGGGTAGAGAGGGTTGGTGCAGGGTGAGAGGACACAGGGTGAGTGAAGACTCAGGGTGGGAGTGGGGTTGATGTAGGGTGAGGGAAGACTCAGGGTGAGAGGGGGTTGATGTAGGGTGAGAGGGGGTTGGTGAAAGGGGACTGAGGAAGCAGGGTGAGAGAGGGTTGGTGCAGGGTGAGAGGGTTTGGTGAAGGGGGGTGGAGGATGCAGGGTGAGAGTGGGTTGGTGCAGGGGGCAAGGGATGCAGGATTTGAGATGGTTGGTGTGGGTGAGAGGAAACAGGGTGAGAGAAGACACAGGGTAAGATTGGGTTGGTGTAGGGTGAGGGAAGATGCAGGGTGAGAGGGGGAGGGGGACACAGGATGAAAGGGGGATGGTGCATGGGGGGGCGGATGATGCAGGGTTAGAGAGGGTTGGTACAGGGTGAGGGAAAATGCTGGGTGAGATGGGGTTGGTGAAGGGTGAGGGGCGGTTAGTGAAGGTGGGTTAAGGATGCAGGTGCAGGGGGGAATGGGATGCAGGGGTAGAGAGGGTTGGTGAAGGGTGAGAGGACACAGGGTGAGGGAAGACACAGGTTGAGAGTGGGGTTGGTGTAGGGTGAGGGGACGAAGGGAAGACTCAGGGTGAGAGGGGTTGATGTAGGTGAGAGGGGGTTGGTGAAAGGGGACGGAGGAAGCAGGGTGAGAGAGGGTTGGTGCAGGGTGAGAGGGTTTGATGAAGGGGGGTGGAGGATGCAGGTGCAGGGGGGCGTGGGATGCAGGGGTAGAGAGGGTTGGTGCAGGGTGAGAGGACACAGGGTGAGGGAAGACACAGGTTGAGAGTGGGGTTGGTGTAGGGTGAGGGACGAAGGGAAGACTCAGGGTGAGAGGGGTTGATGTAGGGTGAGAGGGGGTTGGTGAAAGGGGACGGAGGAAGCAGGGTGAGAGAGGGTTGGTGCAGGGTGAGAGGGTTTGATGAAGGGGGTGGAGGATGCAGGTGCAGGGGGGCGTGGGATGCAGGGGTAGAGAGGGTTGGTGCAGGGTGAGAGGACACAGGGTGAGGGGAAGACACAGGGTGGAGAGGGGTTGGTGTAGGGTGAGGGAAGACTCAGGGTGAGAGGGGTTGATGTAGGGTGCGCGGGGGATGGTGAAAGTGGATGGAGGAAGCAGGGTGAGAGAGGTTGGTGCAGGGGGGCAAGGATGCAGGATTTGAGATGGTTGGTGTAGGGTGAGAGGAAACAGGGTGAGGGAAAACACGGGGGTGGGATTGGGTTGGTGTAGGGTGAGGGAAGATGCAGGGTGAGAGGGGGAGGAGGACACAGGATAAAAGGGGGATGGTGCATGGGGGGCGGATGATGCAGGGTTAGAGAGGGTTGGTACAGGGTGAGGAAAATGCTGGGTGAGATAGGGTTGGTGAAGGGTGAGGGGGGTTAGTGAAGGTGGGTGGAGGATGCAGGTGCAGGGGAGCGTGGGATACAGGGGTAGAGAGGGTTGGTGCAGGGTGAGAGGACACAGGGTGAGGGAAGACACAGGATGAGAGTGGGGTTGGTGTAGGGGGAGGGAAGACTCAGGGTGAGAGGGGGTTGATGTAGGGTGAGAGGGGTTAGTGAAAGGGGACGGAGGAAGCAGGGTGAGAGAGGGTTGGTGCAGGGGGAGAGGGTTTGATGAAGGGGGGTGGAGGATGCAGGTGCAGGGGGCGTGGGATGCAGGGGTAGAGAGGGTTGGTGCAGGGTGAGAGGACACAGGGTGAGGGAAGACACAGGGTGGGAGTGGGGTTGGTGTAGGGTGAGGGAAGACTCAGGGTGAGAGGGGGTTGATGTAGAGTGAGAGGGGGTTGGTGAAAGGGGACGGAGGAAGCAGGGTGGAGAGAGGGTTGGTGCAGGGTGAGAGGGTTTGGTGAAGGGGGGTGGAGGATGCAGGGTGAGAGTGGGTTGGTGCAGGGGGCAAGGGATGCAGGATTTGAGATGTTGGTGTGGGTGAGAGGAAACAGGGTGAGAGAAGACACAGGGTAAGATTGGGTTGGTGTAGGGTGAGGGAAGATGCAGGGTGAGAGGGGGAGGGGACACAGGATGAAAGGGGGATGGTGCATGGGGGGGGGGGCGGATGATGCAGGGTTAGAGAGGGTTGGTACAGGGTGAGGGAAAATGCTGGGTGAGATGGGAATGGTGAAGGGTGAGGGGCGGTTAGTTAAGGTGGGTTGAGGATGCAGGTGCAGGGGGGCATGGGATGCAGGGGTAGAGAGGGTTGGTGCAGGGTGAGAGGACACAGGGTGAGATTGGGGTTGTGGTAGGGGAGGGAAGACTCAGGGTGAGAGGGGGTTGATGTACGGTGAGAGGGGGTTGGTGAAAGGGGACGGAGAAAGCAGGGTGAGAGAGGGTTGGTGCAGGGTGAGAGGGTTTGATGAAGGGGGGTGGAGGATGCAGGTTGCATGGCGTCGTGGGATGCAGGGGTAGAGAGGGTTGGTGCAGGGTGAGGGAAGACACAGGGTGGGATTGGGTTGGTGTAGTGTGAGGGAAGACACAGGGTGGGATTGGGTTGGTGTAGGGTGAGGGAAGATGCAGGGTGAGAGGGGGTGGAGGACACAGGATGAAAGGGGGTTGGTGCATGGGGGGAGGATGATGCAGGGTTTAGAGGGGTTGGTGCAGGGTGAGGGAAAATGCTGGGTGAGATGGGGTTGGTGAAGGGAAGCGGAGGATGCAGGGTGAGGGTGTTGATGCAGGGTGAGAGGACACAGATGAGGGAAGATTAGATGAGAGGGGGTGATGTAGGGTGAGAGGGGGTTGGTAAAAGGGACGAGGAAGCAGGGTGAGAGAGGGTTGGTGAAGGGTGAGAGGGTTTGGTGGAGGGGGGTGGAGGGTGCAGGGGGCCGTGGATGCAGGGGTAGAGAGGGTTGGTGCACGGTGAGAGGACACAGGGTGAGGGAAGACACAGGGTGAGGGTGGGGTTGGTGTAGGGGGAGGGAAGACTCAGGGTGAGAGGGGGTTAGTGAAAGGGGACGGAGGAAGCAGGGTGAGAGAGGTTGGTGCAGGTTTAGAGGGTTTGATGAAGGGGGGTGGAGGATGCAGGTGCAGGGGGGCGTGGGATGCAGGGGTAGATAGGGTTGGTGCAGGGTGAGAGGACACAGGGTGAGGGAAGACACAGGGTGAGAGTGGGGTTGGTGTAGGGTGAGGGAAACTCAGGGTGAGAAGGGGTTAATGTAGGGTGTGAGGGGATGGTGAAAGTGGATGGAGGAAGCAGGGTGAGAGAGGGTTGGTGCAGGGTGAGAGGGTTGGTGAAGGGGGTGGAGGATGCAGGGTGAGAGTGGGTTGGTGCAGGGGGCAAGGGATGCAGGATTTGAGATGGTTGGTGTAGGGTGAGAGGAAACAGGGTGAGGGAAGACACGCGGTGGGATTGGGTTAGTGTAGGGTGAGGGAAGATGCAGGGTGAGAGGGGGAGGAGGACACAGGATGAAAGGGGGATGGTGCATGGGGGGGGGGGGGGGGCGGATGATGCAGGGTTAGAGAGGGTTGGTACAGGGTGAGGGAAAATGCTGGGTGAGATGGGGTTGGTGAAGGGTGAGGGGGGGTTAGTGAAGGTGGGTGGAGGATGCAGGTGCAGGGGAGCGTGGGATGCAGGGGTAGAGATGGTTGGTGCAGGGTGAGAGGACACAGGGTGAGGGAAGACACAGGTAGAGAGTGGGGTTGGTGTAGGGTGAGGGACGAAGGGAAGACTCAGGGTGAGAGGGGGTTGATGTAGGGTGAGAGGGGGTTGGTGAAAGGGGACGGAGGAAGCAGGGTGAGAGAGGGTTGGTGCAGGGTGAGAGGGTTTGGTGAAGGGGGGTGGAGGATGCGGGGTGAGAGTGGGTTGGTGCAGGGGGCAAGGGATGCAGGATTTGAGATGGTTGGTGTGGGTGAGAGGAAACAGGGTGAGAGAAGACACAGGGTAAGATTGGGTTGGTGTAGGGTGAGGGAAGATGCAGGGTGAGAGGGGGAGGGGGACACAGGATGAAAGGGGGATGGTGCATGGGGGGTGGGGGCAGATGATGCAGGGTTAGAGAGGGTTGGTACAGGGTGAGGGAAAATGCTGGGTGAGATGGGAATGGTGAAGGGTGAGGGGCGGTTAGTGAAGGTGAATTGAGGATGCAGGTGCAGGGGGCATGGGATGCAGGTGAAGAGAGGGTTGGTGCAGGGTGAGAGGACACAGGGTGAGGGAAGATGCAGGGTGAGATTGGGGTTGGTGTAGGGGGAGGGAAGACTCAGGGTGAGAGGGGGTTGATGTACGGTGAGAGGGGGTTGGTGAAAGGGGACGGAGGAAGCAGGGTGAGAGAGGGTTGGTGCAGGTGAGAGGGTTTGATGAAGGGGGGTGGAGGATGCAGGTGCAGGGGGTCATGGGATGCAGGGGTAGAGAGGGTGGTGCAGGGTGAGAGGACACAGGGTGAGGGAAGACAAAGGTGAGAGTGGGGTTGGTGTAGGGGGAGTGAAGACTCAGGGTGAGAGGGGGTTGATGTAGGGTGAGAGGGGTTGGTGAAAGGGTATGGAGAAAGCAGGGTGAGAGAGGGTTGGTGCAGGGTGAGAGGGTTTGATGAAGGGGGGTGGAGGATGCAGGTGCATGGCGTCGTGGGATGCAGGGAGTAGAGAGGGTTGGTGCAGGGTGAGGGAAGACACAGGGTGGGATTGGGTTGGTGTAGGGTGAGGGAAGACACAGGGTGGGATTGGGTTGGTGCAGGGTGAGGGAAAATGCTGGGTGAGATGGGGTTGGTGAAGGGAAGCGGAGGATGCAGGGTGAGGGTGTTGATGCAGGGTGAGAGGACACAGGATGAGGGAAGATTTAGGATGAGAGGGGGTTGATGTAGGGTGAGAGGGGGGTTGGTGAAAGGGGACGGAGGAAGCAGGGTGAGAGAGGGTTGGTGAAGGGTGAGAGGGTTGGTGGAGGGGGGTGGAGGGTGCAGGGGGCCGTGGGATGCAGGGGTAGAGAGGGTTGTGCAGGGTGAGAGAACACAGGGTGAGGGAAGACACAGGTTGAGAGTGGGGTTGGTGTAGGGGGAGGGAAGACTCAGGGTGAGAGGGGGTTGATGTAGGGTGAGAGGGGGTTAGTGAAAGGGGACGGAGGAAGCAGGGTGAGAGAGGGTTGGTGCAGGGTGAGAGGTTTGATGAAGGGGGGTGGAGGATGCAGGTGCAGGGGGGCGTGGATGCAGGGGTAGAGAGGGTTGGTGCAGGGTGAGAGGACACAGGGTGAGGGAAGACACAGGGTGAGAGTGGGGTTGGTGTAGGGTGAGGGAAGACTCAGGGGAGAGGGGGTTAATGTAGGGTGCGCGGAGGATGGTGAAAGTGGATGGAGGAAGCAGGGTGAGAGAGGGTTGGTGCAGGGTGAGAGGGTTTGGTGAAGGGGGGTGGAGGATGCAGGGTGAGAGTGGGTTGGTGCAGGGGGCAAGGGATGCAGGATTTGAGATGGTTGGTGTGGGTGAGAGGAAACAGGGTGAGAGAAGACACAGGTAAGATTGGTTGGTGTAGGGTGAGGGAAGATGCAGGGTGAGAGGGGGAGGGGGACACAGGATGAAAGGGGGATGGTGCATGGGGGGGGCGGATGATGCAGGGTTAGAGAGGGTTGGTACAGGGTGAGGGAAAATGCTGGTGAGATGGAATGGTGAAGGGTGAGGGGCGGTTAGTTAAGGTGGGTTGAGGATGCAGGTGCAGGGGGGCATGGGATGCAGGGGTAGAGAGGGTTGGTGCAGGGTGAGAGGACACAGGGTGAGGGAAGACACAGGGTGAGATTGGGGTTGGTGTAGGGGAGGGAAGACTCAGGGTGAGAGGGGGTTGATGTACGGTGAGAGGGGGTTGGTGAAAGGGGACGGAGAAAGCAGGGTGAGAGAGGGTTGGTGCAGGGTGAGAGGGTTTGATGAAGGGGGGTGGAGGATGCAGGTGCATGGCGTCGTGGGATGCAGGGGTAGAGAGGGTGGTGCAGGGTGAGGGAAGACACAGGGTTGGGATTGGGGTTGGTGTAGGGTAAGGGAAGACACAGGGTGGGATTGGGTTGGTGTAGGGTGAGGGAAGATGCAGGGTGAGAGGGGGCGGAGGACACAGGATGAAAGGGGTTGGTGCATGGGGGGAGGATGATGCAGGGGTTAGAGGGGTTGGTGCAGGGTGAGGGAAAATGCTGGGTGAGATGGGGTTGGTGAAGGGAAGCGGAGGATGCAGGGTGAGGGTGTTGATGCAGGGTGAGGAGGACACAGGGATGAGGGAAGATTTAGGATGAGAGGGGGTTGATGTAGGGTGAGAGGGGGTTGGTAAAAGGGACGGAGGAAGCAGGGTGAGAGAGGGTTGGTGAAGGGTGAGAGGGTTTGGTGGAGGGGGGTGGAGGGTGCAGGGGGCCGTGGGATGCAGGGGTAGAGAGGGTTGGTGCAGGGTGAGAGGACACAGGGTGAGGGAAGACACAGGTTGAGAGTGGGGTTGGTGTAGGGGGAGGGAAGACTCAGGGTGAGAGGGGGTTGATGTAGGGTGAGAGGGGGTTAGTGAAAGGGGACGGAGGAAGCAGGTGAGAGAGGGTTGGTGCAGGTTTAGAGGGTTTGATGAAGGGGGGTGGAGGATGCAGGTGCAGGGGGGCGTGGGATGCAGGGGTAGATAGGGTTGGTGCAGGGTGAGAGGACACAGGGTGAGGGAAGACACAGGGTGAGAGTGGGGTTGGTGTAGGGTGAGGGAAGACTCAGGGTGAGAAGGGGTTAATGTAGGGTGTGAGGGGGATGGTGAAAGTGGATGGAGGAAGCAGGGTGAGAGAGGGTTGGTGCAGGGGTGAGAGGGTTTGGTGAAGGGGGGTGGAGGATGCAGGGTGAGAGTGGGTTGGTGCAGGGGGGCAAGGGATGCAGGATTTGAGATGGTTGGTGTAGGGTGAGAGGAAACAGGGTGAGGGAAGACACGCGGTGGGATTGGGTTAGTGTAGGGTAGGGAAGATGCAGGGTGAGAGGGGGAGGAGACACAGGATGAAAGGGGATGGTGCATGGGGGGGGGGGCGGATGATGCAGGGTTAGAGAGGGTTGGTACAGGGTGAGGGAAAATGCTGGGTGAGATGGGGTTGGTGAAGGGTGAGGGGGGTTAGTGAAGGTGGGTGGAGGATGCAGGTGCAGGGGAGCGTGGGATGCAGGGGTAGAGATGGTTGGTGCAGGGTGAGAGGACACAGGGTGAGGGAAGACACAGGTTGAGAGTGGGGTTGGTGTAGGGTGAGGGACGAAGGGAAGACTCAGGGTGAGAGGGGGTTGATGTAGGGTGAGAGGGGGTTGGTGAAAGGGGACGGAGGAAGCAGGGTGAGAGAGGGTTGGTGCAGGGTGAGAGGGTTTGGTGAAGGGGGGTGGAGGATGCAGGGTGAGAGTGGGTTGGTGCAGGGGGCAAGGGATGCAGGATTTGAGATGGTTGGTGTGGGTGAGAGGAAACAGGGTGAGAGAAGACACAGGGTAAGATTGGGTTGGTGTAGGGTGAGGGAAGATGCAGGGTGAGAGGGGGAGGGGGACACAGGATGAAAGGGGGATGGTGCATGGGGGTGGGGGCAGATGATGCAGGGTTAGAGAGGGTTGGTACAGGGTGAGGGAAAATGCTGGGTGAGATGGGAATGGTGAAGGGTGAGGGGCGGTTAGTGAAGGTGAATTGAGGATGCAGGTGCAGGGGGGCATGGGATGCAGGTGAAGAGAGGGTTGGTGCAGGGTGAGAGGACACAGGGTGAGGGAAGATGCAGGGTGAGATTGGGGTTGGTGTAGGGGGAGGGAAGACTCAGGGTGAGAGGGGGTTGATGTACGGTGAGAGGGGGTTGGTGAAAAGGGGACGGAGGAAGCAGGGTGAGAGAGGGTTGGTGCAGGGTGAGAGGGTTTGATGAAGGGGGGTGGAGGATTCAGGTGCAGGGGGTCATGGGATGCAGGGGTAGAGAGGGTTGGTGCAGGGTGAGAGGACACAGGGTGAGGGAAGACAAAGGGTGAGAGTGGGGTTGGTGTAGGGGAGTGAAGACTCAGGGTGAGAGGGGGTTGATGTAGGGTGAGAGGGGGTTGGTGAAAGGGTATGGAGAAAGCAGGGTGAGAGAGGGTTGGTGCAGGGTGAGAGGGTTTGATGAAGGGGGGTGGAGGATGCAGGTGCATGGCGTCGTGGGATGCAGGGGTAGAGAGGGTTGGTGCAGGGTGAGGGAAGACACAGGGTGGGATTGGGTTGGTGTAGGGTGAGGGAAGACACAGGGTGGGATTGGGTTGGTGCAGGGTGAGGGAAAATGCTGGGTGAGATGGGGTTGGTGAAGGGAAGCGGAGGATGCAGGGTGAGGGTGTTGATGCAGGGTGAGAGGACACAGGATGAGGGAAGATTTAGGATGAGAGGGGGTTGATGTAGGGTGAGAGGGGGTTGGTGAAAGGGGACGGAGGAAGCAGGGTGAGAGAGGGTTGGTGAAGGGTGAGAGGGTTTGGTGGAGGGGGGTGGAGGGTGCAGGGGGCCGTGGGATGCAGGGGTAGAGAGGGTTGGTGCAGGGTGAGAGGACACAGGGTGAGGGAAGACACAGGTTGAGAGTGGGGTTGGTGTAGGGGGAGGAAGACTCAGGGTGAGAGGGGGTTGATGTAGGGTGAGAGGGGGTTAGTGAAAGGGGACGGAGGAAGCAGGGTGAGAGAGGGTTGGTGCAGGGTGAGAGGGTTTGATGAAGGGGGGTGGAGGATGCAGGTGCAGGGGGGCGTGGGATGCAGGGGTAGAGAGGGTTGGTGCAGGGTGAGAGGACACAGGGTGAGGGAAGACACAGGGTGAGAGTGGGGTTGGTGTAGGGTGAGGGAAGACTCAGGGGGAGAGGGGGTTAATGTAGGGTGCGCGGAGGATGGTGAAAGTGTATGGAGGAAGCAGGGTGAGAGAGGGTTGTGCAGGGTGAGAGGGTTTGGTGAAGGGGGGTGGAGGATGCAGGGTGAGAGTGGGTTGGTGCAGGGGGCAAGGGATGCAGGATTTGAGATGGTTGGTGTGGGTGAGAGGAAACAGGGTGAGAGAAGACACAGGGTAAGATTGGGTTGGTGTAGGGTGAGGGAAGATGCAGGGTGAGAGGGGGAGGGGGACACAGGATGAAAGGGGGATGGTGCATGGGGGGGGGCGGATGATGCAGGGTTAGAGAGGGTTGGTACAGGGTGAGGGAAAATGCTGGGTGAGATGGGAATGGTGAAGGGTGAGGGGCGGTTAGTTAAGGTGGGTTGAGGATGCAGGTGCAGGGGGCATGGGATGCAGGGGTAGAGAGGGTTGGTGCAGGGTGAGAGGACACAGGGTGAGGGAAGACACAGGGTGAGATTGGGGTTGGTGTAGGGGGAGGGAAGACTCAGGGTGAGAGGGGGTTGATGTACGGTGAGAGGGGGTTGGTGAAAGGGGACGGAGAAAGCAGGGTGAGAGAGGGTTGGTGCAGGGTGAGAGGGTTTGATGAAGGGGGGTGGAGGATGCAGGTGCATGGCGTCGTGGGATGCAGGGGTAGAGAGGGTTGGTGCAGGGTGAGGGGAAGACACAGGGTGGGATTGGGTTGGTGTAGGGTAAGGGAAGACACAGGGTGGGATTGGGTTGGTGTAGGGTGAGGGAAGATGCAGGGTGAGAGGGGGCGGAGGACACAGGATGAAAGGGGGA